>NW_011911931.1:0-2087 GCF_000151845.1 Pteropus vampyrus | reverse complement strand
AGGCCAAAGACTGGCAAATTCTGAGAATCTTGCAGTTTTTTTTGACTTAAATCCTCCCTCCCTCCCTTGCATTCTTCCTCTCTCTTCCCAAGTACTTGGTCTTGATGGGATCTAGTACCTTAATTCTTTATTTTATTTTATTTTTCTATGAGAACTTTTAACAGCTAGCAAAATATTACTAGTAAACTTGATAGTATGCTCTTTTATTCTTTTGGATTTTAGCAACTTATCACAAATACACAAATCTCTCATGTCTTTTCTTTCAGAAACTGCATTTTAAACTTTTTCTGGATTAATCGTTAGCACAAAATAAGTGATTAAATTACAATTACTTTAATGAAAACTCACAGTAACGATTTTTAACTTACCGTTATTTTAACAATTGTCACAATCGCCACTGTAATTTAGACTTTTAGTAACTTGAGATCTGAGTTGACAACTTTCATCTTTTCTTTTTCTTTTTATTCCCTTCTTTAATCCCTCCCCACCCCACTTCCACCCCCGACCTACGAATGTTGCCGTTTCCCCTTAAGAACAGGGCCTGGTACCCCTGATGCATTCCGGGGCCTGGCTCCCTGCCCCCTCGGGGCATTCGGGGGGCCTGGCACACCCAGGGGGCCTGGTGCACCTGGGGTATGGTCCATGGCTCCACCTGGGTGCGAACCCAGGACCTTCTGTGTGTAAAGCAGACATGCTAACCACTACACTGTGGAGCCACCCCCCTCATCTTTTCTTTATCCATCTTTATGTCCTGCGTTTGTAAACTTACATAACAAAACAGCATCATTCTAGCAATCAGGGACTGGAAACTCAAGATGAAGGCTGGGTAAGACTCAGGGAGACAAAACTCACATTTATCTACAGCATGTAAGAATGAATTAGCCAGTCAGAATATAGTAACACTGTGTGGTACTGCATTCAGTAAGTATTTACTGAGTACCTCTTACATGCTATGTGCTGTGTCAGCTGCTGCAGAAGTTGAGGGGAAGATATGTTCTTAGATCTTAAGAAGCTTTTAATATGGTTGGGATGACAAACCGTACACACATATACAGTTAACTAACAGTTCAGTACATAAGTGCTACATATGTATTACAGATAACACTTTAAGAGCTCAGGGGAACATAAGATTCCCCCCCCCTCCCCTTTTATTTTCTCTATACTTTAATCTCCCTGTAGTTTTTCAAATCTGTGCATATTTGTTTAGCTCATTTGATGAGGGTGATGATTATGTTTATACAAAAGGACAAATAAATTTAACTATAGACAAACCTAATTACTGGATTTGGTTTCTTTCATCCATCCACCCATCCATTGTCCAATATTTATAGAACCTTTATTAAGTACCAGGCAATATGTTAACTAATAGGATTACAAATGTGTCCTCAATTAACACTTCCTGATGAAAAGTCTAGGAAAGTCTTTTGACCACAAAACCATCCAAATAAGTGACTCTGGGATACTAGTAAATAATAGATGTAGTTCGAGGATGACATTCATTCCTTTTTTCCTTCACTCTCTGATTTATGCATACATTAAAAATTTTTGTGATATACCAGGCAAAAGACAGACCCAGCCTATACAGCAAAACTGGTCCTAGTTTTCATGAGCCTCACAATTTAAAAGAAGCAGCAGACATTAAACAAATAATTACTGAATCACAATTGTGAAAAGTACTACAGAGGACCAAGACCAGGGCTATGGGAGCATATAAAAGCGGGGCCTAATCTAGCTTTGGGATAGATGAGTTCCCTCAGAAATCACATGTAAGCTGAGGTCTGTAAGATGGTTTGCAGTGATCATAGCATAGGGTGAAGGGAAGAAAATTCCAGAGAAAGGAGGTGACCGCACACGTGTAAGTGCTGAGGAAAGACCACACGCGTGTGTGCTCTGAAGAGGGGATGGAAGACGAGTAGATCCTGAATGGAGAAGGTCCTGGGCCTTCTGAAGTATCTGAGGATAAGGAAGAAGGTCAGTGTGTCTGAGCCCCGGGAGCAGGAGGAGATTTGTGTGAAGTGAAGCTTGTGAGGCAGGCAGGGGCCTGATTATGCAGACACGTTTAGGCTGTTGCATCAGTCTGGGTTCTC
>NW_011911930.1:0-2037 GCF_000151845.1 Pteropus vampyrus | reverse complement strand
CTGATTGAGAGTGTGGCAGAAGCTGGCAGGAGCAGTTGCAGAAATCAGAAACAGGATGAGCAAAGTCTTGGCAGAGAGAGGAGATGGCTTCAGAGAGATGCAGGGGGTTCATCGTCACTGATTAGTGTCAGCTGGGCAAGCCAAGTTGTGCCTGGTGTGTGTGTGCGTGCGTGTATGTGTGTGTGTATGTGTGAAGTGATGGGGGGCAGTGAGAGAAGAGAGGGACATTTCAGGCAGAGGAGATAATATATGTAAAAAACAAGGCCCTGCCAACACTTCTGCATGAGAGCATGGATCAAAACAGAGCGTGGCAACAGAAAGCCTCCGAGAGGCCAGACCGGGTCGTGGGGGCCTGTGAGCCGTGAGGAGTTGGGCTCTTCCGGTAGGTGAGAGGCAACCACCGAAAGGCATTAAACGAAGTGGTGACATGGGCCCGTTTGTGTCTTAGATGGATCATTTGGTCCCTGGGTAATTGAGACACCCAAGACAGGCAGCAAGGTAGCATAACACATATGAAAAACTACTTTGGAGCGTTTATTCTGAAGACACAGAGAAAGAGTGAGCTTCTGAAAATGATTTACTACAGGAAACAGAAAAGGAAATTAGAAAACCAATTCGGCGTCCTTCGTAGAATACTAAAGGAGGACATCATCGTTTTGAAGGAGATGAAAGCCACGAGGCAGATACAAATGGACAACAGAGTCTCATACAGTGAGAGAACAAAGAATTGTGAGCAAACTGAACATGCAAAAAACAAAATTAAAATCTACATTGGCTCCAGGCAAGGAAGGGCGAATCTTGAGCTGCTCTGCCGGACCAAGAGATAATACAGTGACTGAGGGCAGAAGGTGGCGGTGCAGCTCTGGCCGAATGGTTGCAGGTGTTTCTGAGGAAGAAACCAGCCAACTCGGAATGAAGGCAATAATCAGAGAATAACTGGAGATGAATGTCCCGAACCGGAAAGGATCTGAGTGTGTAGATCTGAACGGCTCATCACATTTCAGGCAAAAAGCGCAGAGGAAAGGAACTCAAGATAGTCCACACACTGATCTCAAAAAAACTCATAGACGTTCATACAGAAAAATCAGATTATTTAAAATGCGAATTATAAGCCGACAGCTTCTAGTTCTTTTGGGCAAACCTGAATGTCGGAAGACAGTGGAACAATGTCTAGAATTTTCAGGGAAAAGCTCTGAAACTGTATATTGTGCGTGTGTATGTATGTGTATATATGTAGAGAGAGCTAGGTTGTCTTTCATACAGAGCGATTTAGGAAGACAGTCCCTAATATGTAAGAGCCCCAGGGGGGAAAATCAAGAACAGGAAATCGACAGTTAACAAATATTGATCAAACATCTTTTATGGGCCAGGCACACTTCAAGGCACTGGGTATAGGACAGCGATCGAGACCAGTGAAGTCCTTGCCATCACGAGACTTCTATTTTAATAATAACGATAGAAATAAGCACATAATATATGACACACTATCAGGTCGACAGTGCCGTGATGATAAAGAAAGTGGATCGAGGTGATAAAGAACAGCAAGGGTTGCTATTTTAGATGGGGTGGCCATAGAGGACCTCTCTGAGAAGGGAACGCTAGAGAATTGAGTGTAAGGGCAAACCAAGGCCATGGACGGCGCACGGAAGTTCGCGAGCCGGGTCGGGGGTGGGGGTGGGGGAGCTTACTCGCCCTGCTGGAGGAAGAGTTAATGAGGCCAGCGCAGCTGGGTGGAGTTGGAGGGAAAGAGATGTGGGAGATGAGCTGGGACAGAGAGTCACAGAGCAGATCCCGTGGGATTTCAAAGTTCGCGTTTCATTTTAGACACAACGGGACGGCTTTTGTTTAGGGATCACACCATACGTACTGTCCTATAGCTTACCTCTTTTTGCGTTTACCATATCGTGACCATTTTCGTAAAACAGTGCGTATACTAAGTCTCTCTCTGTTCGTAGTAGCTGCCTAGAATCCTGTCGTGTGGATCTGTCATAAAGCAGTCCTCTACTAATTGACATTTATAGGATTATATTATATATT
>NW_011911929.1:0-1734 GCF_000151845.1 Pteropus vampyrus | reverse complement strand
GCGGTGCGCCCCGCTCGGGTCCAGCACCTCCTCGCGGCCAGTCGCTCAGGCGTCCCCTCCAGCGGTCCCCTCCAGGGCCCCGGGGCCCCCCCGTCCGCACCCCGCGCAGTGTTGCTCTCTGCACCGCAGCTTTGCAGGCTGTGCACTACGACCTTGGACGGCCACGGCGCCGCCGGGCGGAGGGAGCGTTTCTGCTCCGTCCCGGTCTCACGGGACCCATCACATAAGGGGCGCATCGCTATGTGGGCCCCGGGTTGTCGTTATGTGGGCCCTGACCGCATACAAATGACCGCGGATCTCCTGCCACCAACCGTCAAGACCAGAAGATGATGGGACGACATCCTAAAAGTGCTGCGGTGACAAAGTCTGCCAACCTAGAATTCGGTACCTGCAGACCTCGTCATCAAGGTGAAGGCGAAGGGACCTCCAAGCGCTGTGCTGTCCGGCGCTTCAGCCACTGGTGACAGTCACTGAGCGCTTAGACGTGGCTCGTCTGAATGGAGATGTAAGTGCAAATCATACACCGACTTTCAGAGATTTAGTATGAATCAAATTAGGTACACTACATCAGAATTAATTTTATTATGTTGACTGCCTGTTGCAATGGTTGTATCTTTGATATGTTGGGTTAAATGGAATATGCGAATACGATCGTAAACGTGAATGTGAAAGACATTTCCGATTAACAAGCACCGAGACAATTCCTACCTGCAGACGCCACGGTGGGCCACGCTGTAGGAAGATCTTCGGGAGGGAACTCCATCTGGACGGTCTAGCGAAGATCACTGGACGCGCAGATGGGCGAGTCAACACTCTATCGATACTTTCCTTCCCTATCTTTTTAAAGAGAACAAGACTTTTTAAACTGCAAATTATAAAACTGTATTTCTCACGTATATAAATAGAAAATACGCGAAAGCGATAGTCCAAGGCGGATGGACTCGAGTCGCAAGACCGCGATATTTACGTGAAGTAACACGATCTTAAATGTAAACGGATTATAATGAATTATAGATTACGTGGCAGTTCCTAGAGCAACCGCTAAAAAGTTTTAAAAGACACAGCTAAAAAGTCAATACAGGGATTAAAATAGAACGCCAAAAAAAACCTTGGGTTAACCTCACAGGAGGCAAGAAAAGAGAAACTGAGAAACAAAAGCAGACGAGAGAAAAAGAAAACAAATATTAAAATGATCGACCTGGATTCAGCGATGTTGATAGCGGGAAGCCATGTAAACAGACTGAACACTGATCGAAAGACAGAGCCCGTCAGATCGGTGAGAAAGTCACGCGTGCGTTGTCGTAATCCGGTGACACAATGGACAAAATTAAAAAATAGATATAAAGTGTAAACCTTTTTACTCTCTCTATATGATACAGTATTCTAATATTGATATGGAAGCACAGAAATATAGACTAGATAAAGAAGTATGCACATATATACTAAAAACAGTCAGCGTTAAAATCTGGATTAGCTAGAGTGATACCAGACGAAACAGGCTTTGAGGCAAAGCATATTATCAAAGATAAAGCAGAACATTTCATAATGATGAAAGGCTACATCGGCAAGACATAAAAGTACAAATTTGTACAAGCTTAGTAACAGAGATTCAAAAACCATGCGCCAAAAATGAGAGAGATGAATACAATGCCACAATAAAACTCTATTCTTGATAATCTATAAGAAAACTAGACAAAAAATCAGTAAGATAGAGAACCTAAATTATAAATTATG
>NW_011911928.1:0-1993 GCF_000151845.1 Pteropus vampyrus | reverse complement strand
GCCGAGTCTCAAGACGCAGTCAGTAGTCAATGATGTGACTGCTTTGGAGAGATCAGATATGAGGGCACAGAAGCGCCATTGGGTTCGGCCACAGGAAAGTCATGGCTTCTTTGGAAAGAAAAGTTTTGTGGAGTGGCGGGGCGTGGAAACGGATCGGGGAAACTTTAGTTTCAATGGCAGCTAAGGAGGAACGAAGAGTTAAGTCGTATTTACAAAACTCGGAATCATAGATTCAAGTCAAATGCGTAATTCTGATAGTTAAAGTAATCCATCAGAAAGTTATGATGTAATTCTCATGGCTGATGAACAAGCATCCACAGCTGTTACGTACAGGGCACTGATGTTGTGCCAGGCACTCTGCCCACGTTGTCTTGGGTGCTACTCATAGCGACGGTATGAGAAACGTGCCCCTTCGACAAATGCAGGGAGCCAAGTTCAAAGGCCCTAAGTGTTCCGCTCACTATCACGCAGCTACCAAATGACAGAGCTGTAAGTTGCACTTATCACTGACCCACCCCAAAGTCCACGTTTGTCCCTCTTAAACTCAACTCCAACTTTAGAACATCCTCTTTTAAGTGTCTGACAAAACAGTAAAAAACAACTACCGCGTAGGACCACTTTTTAAAATAAAAATGCTGAAAATTCACAGAACTCTCAAAGAAGGCGATCACTTGTTCGTCATAGGGCAACCTGGGGACCTCAGAAATGTTGAAAGTATTTAAAAAAAAAGCATTGCCCTGAGAGCAAACAGTGGAACATGACCCGTCTTTCTGACCTGAGCCTTGCTTGAGAAAAACAAGGGAACTCTGTGTATCTTTCAGCCCCAGAAAAGGCAAGGGGCTTGTCCCTGAGTAAAACAGCAAGTTTCACCTGAAGAACGATGTCTTTTCATGTCTTCATGGGTACCTGAAACCCTGCCAAAACTCATGAGTGAGAAACCAGACCCAACTCACCCTGGCCAGTCTGCACCAGTCCCTGCCAAAAATGAGGCTCCTTCAGGGGTGTGAGTGCACCTTTGCCCTCGGGGCTCCATGCGTATGTTATTTTTTTACATCACAGGCATGTGAAATACAGCCTTTTATATGGAATGTTTCATGATATATTCCAAAATGCACTGCTTAAAAATGTAAACGACAGTAAGACTAATATTTTCAAAAGAAAAAAGAAATCTTTGAATAGTGGACTGGAGAAGTAAAACGGGGTAATCCATCTTGTGGAATACTATCCAGTTAAAAGAGTGGATTAGATCTGTTTGAATCAATTGAAGCTCAGAAACTCATTATCGTGTGAAAATGACATGCGCAGCATGGTTCTTATCTAAATGTAAAAATAATAAACAGTCTATAGATTTGCAATGGATAAGAGTCATATGTAAAAGTGTGTATAAAGTATATATTATGCCAGTCCTATATGGTTCCTGCAGTGGCTGGGAGGCGATGCCTGTCCTGTAGGGACTAGGATGAGTGGACGATGAGGAGAACTTCAGCTTGATCTGTAACAACTGTTTAGAAGTGTGGACTGAGGATCCCTAAAAGTCCCCATGATCCCTTCGAGGGATCTTTGGAATCAAGATTATTTTCATAATAACACTAAGATGTTATTTGCCTTTTTTCGTGCCGTTGACATTTGCAAACCCAATGGTACAAACCCAATGGTGTGTAAAACAGCTGGGTCTTTAGCACAAACCGTAGGAATTATTGTACCCTGCACTGCCACGCGTCTGAAGTAAAGAAATAAACCTGCCAGTTTCACTAAAGAATGACGTGGAGGAAGTGGTAAAAATGAACAATTTTTAAAATCTTGGCCCTTGCGTTTATTTAAAAAAATATATTATGAGTGATGAAGTATATATGAAGCCCTTTTGCTGCATTCCATTCTTGAGTAAAAGCATGTTGAGTTGAGAGCTCAATTAATCACTTTTTTTCATGGGACACCATTTTTATTTGAAAGAATAATTGACAGACAAATAGCGGTTATTCAAACCAGGGTATTT
>NW_011911927.1:0-2096 GCF_000151845.1 Pteropus vampyrus | reverse complement strand
CAACTCCAGTGCATCAAAAGCTAAAAAGACTGCAAAGTACAATAAATAATAACAGTGACACGGGCTGGCGGGACACCGAATGTCCCCGGAGCCCACACCGGCAAACCAGCACACTCCAGCGCATCGTGACTACGTGCCCATGGGACAGAGGTCACACTTCCCATCTGGTAAGTGTGACCCAGAGGTGAGTAAAAAAATCTTCCCAGGTGAAACAATCTAGGAGGAACTAATTCTTACACTTGGAGTTGGAATCACCAGGGGACCAGGCTCCCCATCCCGTGTGACAGCTTCTATTCTGTTTCTCGGCTTCTCGGGGTGGATAAACCTTCCTGAAGTTGTCTCTGTTTTCCGCTCTGCTACTCCGCTGTTTCTCCTCCTTCGTTGCTATTCTCCCTCCCCTGGTTTCCCAGAGCAAAAGGTAAAAGCTGCTGCTGCTGCAAAGGAGAGACCGTTTCCCGGCCCCTGCTCCTCCACACTGGCTTCCGCCCACCTTACGTTCAGAAATGCATCTCCTAGAGAAAAAGGCCTCACTGCATTCCTCTGGCTCACAACAGAGGGATGAAGCTCGCTCAGACAGAATCGCTCTCTCGGACACAGTCAGGGTTCTGACTGGTCAGCTCGCCCTGCCCCTCATCTCCCACTGCAGGAAGCACGCGGGGAGACTAGAGCATGAGAGTCTGGTAAACCTACGATGATTCAAAAAAAAAATTCAAACATTGCTACAAACCCCCACGACTCTTCTCGATACTATGGCTTGAGAACCCCTCCACTGCACCAAGATGACTCCTTTAAGTTCTGTGATAAATGAAGAGGCCAAAGCCCCGGTGGTTTTATGTAACTATCAATCATTCCAATTATTTCCAATCAAGACACTACGCTTACGAAAACAGGCGGACATGTGAGTAATTTGTTAGAGGGTACTAGAGATGGAATATGGAGAACTAAAGAGGAAAACATTATGAATCCACCCACAGAATATAACCTACGGCATGATATATCAGCCACATCTCTCCCCTTTCTCTCCCCGCACCCCCACACCACGTGACCTAGCTGTGCTTTGGATAACACTACTCGAAGATGCTTATGCAACTCTGCTGAATGGGAACAGCTCCCATCGCCTTTCCCTTGTCAGTCTTGCTTCTTGAAGATAAAACGAAATAAGAAGTCCAACATCATCCATGTGATCACTGTCCCCTGGGGAATTCTCCTTGCCATAGTTGCAGGTTCCCTGGGAAATCGAGCCATGTTTGCAACATTCTTCGAGGCCTTGTTTGAAATAAAGGCTAGATTTTCGATGCACTTATATAGATACCGGAACATCCACCGAATTCCTTCCACTGAGAGTCTCCGGTTTTGATCAACGGGTACCAATTAGCTTGGGAACCCTCTAGAAGTTTAACTTCTAAGTCCTTAATCATAAATATGTCCCCATCTTTTTACTGTGCCATGCTGGCCCATTAAGAAACTCCACAGTTATTCCAGCTGTAAGTATTACATTGATTAAAAAGGAGGCAGGGAGTGATGGCGGGAGGGAGGACAGGTGCTCATTTCCAGCCTAGCACACATTAGGAAGGGACAGGCTTTATATGGGACCTCTGGGGCACACTGCTGCATACCAGAAAGGCAGAATATATTCTCTGCCACTGAAAATTGACAAAGCTATTGATGATGTGAGCTAAATGCCATAACCTTCAAGTGAGTTAACCATGCAGAAATTATTTTTAAAAGATCACTAAGTATAAGCTAATAAATTATATGCCATCCACTGAGAGCCAAGGAAGTTGTTGATGATGAAATAAAATCAAACAAGGAATTTTTATGTGCGAAATAACCCTGGATTAATTAAGTCCTCCTCCATGCGCCCCCATCTGTAACTAGTAAATAATTGCTAGGTACAAGGAAAGAAGCTCTCCGTACACGGTTTGTAAGAAATGTGTAATGTTTGAGACCTGGGTTCTGGCTAGGGCAGAGAGAAGGTGAGAAGTTAATGCAGATAGAGGTAGGACTGTCTCGACTGTTTGAGAAGTGCCATGGCCATCGTCCATCGCAATTCATTCCCACCGTCCCTCAATTCTGCATCTCACTGGGTATTTCAT
>NW_011911926.1:0-2102 GCF_000151845.1 Pteropus vampyrus | reverse complement strand
AGACCTAGCATTAATAAAATTTGGGGGCAGGTAAGACCAAGCATCTCAGTGGAAAACCTCTCCCACACAGATGCCAATGGAGGTCTATGGAGGCCAGACTTCTTCCTGCCTGGCCGTCCTGGCACTGGGGACAACAGGAGGCTGGAAGATGTTTTGGACCCTCTCTCCAAAGTAACTGAGCCTTAGCTTTGCAGATAGGGTCCAGTTACTTCTATTAGTGCTGGAGAAGAAGACAGCAGGAGGAAGGGCGAGGAGAGGACTACAAAGAGAAGAAGAATCATCGTTATCATTAAATGAGAGTTGACTATGTTCCAGGCACTGTGGTAAGCATTTTCCCTCAGTAATTCATTTAATCTTCATACTAATCCTATGAAGTAGACCTTATTATCTAACCCCACTTTACAAGTGAAGAAATCGAGGCTTAGAGAAGTTAAAAAGGGGTCCAGGAATTGAACCCAGGTTTTGATTCCAGAGTCTTTGCTCTTAACTACAAAATCAATGAATACTGCCAAATAATTCCAGGTACAAAAGGTGTTTTTTCTATAGCAAGATCTAAATTCTGATCTAAGCTAGAAACAAGAAATCTAGCCTCAGAGTCATGCTCACCTTAATACTATGTTTGATCTTTATCAAAATTAACAAATATCTGACAAGAACCCAGGTTCCTGGGCCAAATGGAAGAGTGAGGGACTGTTTTGTGTTTTTCAAATTATGGCCAGTAGACAATCTTTTTAACTAAATCATTTGAGAAGCTTGTTAAATTGCAGGTTCTTGGGCCCACCCAATCTTCTTGATCAGAATCTCTGAAAATGGGTCTCATGAGTCGGCTGTTTAACAAGCTCTCCAGATGATTATTACACATGCAAAATTGGAAAACCATTGGGATAAACCATGAACACTGCCCTCATATAGTTTCTAATCAAACCCAAACTCCCCACCAAGGCATCCAGGCTACTAATCTGACCCTAGGTGGCCCTCATCTCCACTCTCCTTGATCTCTTCAGTCTTTCATACATGCCATCTGCATATCTTCCTCCTGTCTTTATTCTAGTTTACTCTGGCCCCTGCCCTCACCTACACTTTCCCTCCACTCTTCATTTGTAGTTGTATTTTATACACCTGCGCCTATATGGCCTCTTTCTCTCTTTTTATTTTTTATTTATTTATTATCATTATTTATACCTACAGCACATGGTCTTCCTAGGTGGTCTCCCATCTAAGTACTAATCAGGCCCAAACCTGCTTAGCTTCCAAGATCAGACAGGATTGGGCTTGTTCAGCATGGCATGGCCGTAGACCATGGACTGTGGCTCCACTGGGGTGTGAACCCAGGACCTTCTGCGTGTAAAGCAGATGTGCTAACTGCTACACTATGGAACCATGTCCTCTCTCCTCTCTTTTTAAATGTAATTTTAATTAAAGTACAATATACATATAAAAAAATGCACAGAATAACAATTTTGTATATGCAGTTAGGAGATTTTGCTTCAGTATAACACTTGGAAATACCTTTTTCTTCTGCGAAACGTAATGTGAACTCAGCATCGCTGATCATGCCGAGTCCTTGGTAGGGAACTATAAACCTAATGAACAGTAGCATTGGCTAAACCTTGGTCAGAAACAGTTCGTCTAACGAGATGCTCAGAAGAGAATTTTGGCACCTTGAAATAAATAAATAATTAAAACGAACAGAAAGAATTTCAAATAAAAGGCGAACTGGGAGTCACGTGTGGAGGTCATGTGAGGTCATGTGGGAGTCACATTGCTGCCACATGGGTCACATGGGACTCACGTGGTGATTACGTGTGGGTCATGTGGGAGCCTGCAGATCATTGAATTTTTTTCAAAGTCAATATGCTCATGTAGCTAGCATGAAGTCTTTTTTTTTCTTTACACAAATTTTACTCTAAATAGCCCTGAAGAATAATTTGTCTTTAGTCTCTTAAAGGGGCAGCAAAAAAGGGAAATTCCACTAGGGTCATCATTCGTTAAAGATTCTCCTTATAGAAACTTCTCCCCACCCAAGTCTCTCTCCTTTCATTCTTTTCACAAATATTTATTGAGCACCTACCACATTAGGTTCTGGGTGGATAATGACGAAC
>NW_011911925.1:0-1922 GCF_000151845.1 Pteropus vampyrus | reverse complement strand
TTATGTTTTCTGGTAATACATGTCTGTCAACCTATAGAATTGGAGACTGAATAGATTTCACACTAGGAGTTCAGATGCAATTGTCCATGTTTTAAGTTATTGTATCATTTGTTTACATTTCTCTCAGTGACTCTTGAATAGAAATGATAACACCTGTATACTGAGAGACCTTCCATGGAGCTGAAAGAATAAACACACTGAGTTACTATTAAAATTTTAGCCATGTGTATCTAAGTTTTCAGTCTTTGCTGCACGGCACTATTTGAGAATGGGTCTTTTCTGTATAGGAAGAGATTGTCAATATGTAGGCGGGCACTAAAGTCTGAATTTGTAAAGTGGTGATACTGTGCTAGCTTGTAGTCATAAATGTTTCTAGATGGGAATTAGATTTGGAAAATTTAGCAGCCAAGGGAAGTAAGCATTGCAAAACATTGTGGGTGATTATTTTTTTGTTTTGTTTTTAATTAAGTCCGAAGAGCGTGCACAGGATGTCACATGGTAAATAGAGGCTGTCACCTTAAATTATCAATCACCCCATGACAGTCTGTGGCAGCAGTGCCATAGACCTTCACACTACAAAATGAGTTTGCTTTATCAGGCATAGAGTGAAATGTTTCTGTGTATCAGAAGAATGTCTGATACACACTTCTTTAACTCCACCTGAAAGTCTCTTCACTGCATTTTAAAGAAAGTATCTCATGTAACTGAAACCATTTCCAACTGGCAAAGCTCACTCTTAGAATGAATTTTTTAGTTAATAAATGTTTCTAAAGGTGGGTGATAAACAATTGGGTAGCCATGGTTAGTATCAGTATTAAACCATCAAGTCAGAATTTATAAAAGGGTTTGAGATTTTATCCTGTACTTAAACTAATAAGTTAGCCTGTCACAATTGCATACATATTGGCAGAAAGATATGAAGTATTTGGGTCAGAGACAAAATAATTTATTACTTATAGCATAAGCAGCATCCAGAGTAACATCATAGTGTTCCCTGAGCCCCAGTTTCCACAGGGCAATGTCATGAGAGCAGCTGATGTCTAGACATGTGGCAAAGGTATATATAAGAAGAATCCTGAAATTAGATGATTCTATTTTTTATATAGACTTTTGGTAAATCTTCTCATCCTTTGTCCTGGAGAAAAAGTTATTTTTATTTTCCTCTGCAAGGTTAGGGAATAATCCACAAGACTGTTCTCACTTCTGACATGAATTACATATCTGGGGTTCACTAAAACCACCCTCAATTTTGATAATTTGCTGTGTGGACTCAGAGAACCCACTGATAGCCATTATGCTTGAGACATGGCTTATTACAATGAAAGACTACAGATTAATATCAGCCTAAAGAAGTGATGCATGCATGTGGCAGAGACCAAGAAAGTTTCGACCGTAGAGTTTCAATTGTCCTCACCCAGTGGACTCATGGACGGCATTGTTTTCCCAGCAACTCTGTGTGACAGAATGGGCAGAGGACTGCCACACCAGAGAGGCACACCTGAACCTTGGTGTCAAGAGTTTTCGGAGGCTCTGTTATTTAAGCATAATTGACTGCCCACATGGCCAGTCTTTGTCTCCAGTCCCTCTTGAGGACAAACTGAAACTCAGTGACCCAGTGCTCCCACCCCGAATCAAATCTGGTGTGGGCCAATCCCACCCAAATTTCTATTGTTAGACTATCCGGTGTGACCCAATGCCCCCAGGCAAACAAAAATACTTCTATCAGGCATGACTTTCCAGGAGTTTAGTGATTATCTTCTAGAAGCCAAAGGCAAAGTTAAATTTAGGCTAGGCTGAATTCTTTATTGCATACCTTGGAAAGTAAGCAAATCTCGCTTTCACTGAGGAGGGGAGGAGGTTATCTTTATCTCCATATTTTCAGAACTGTATGCTTATATAAATATTTCGAGCAAACTAGCCCT
>NW_011911924.1:0-1734 GCF_000151845.1 Pteropus vampyrus | reverse complement strand
CAGTTCGGGCCCGGCTCCCCTCACCCGCCCCCCACTCCCGCCCCC
Source organism: Pteropus vampyrus (assembly GCF_000151845.1). Classification (NCBI taxonomy): domain Eukaryota; kingdom Metazoa; phylum Chordata; class Mammalia; order Chiroptera; family Pteropodidae; genus Pteropus; species Pteropus vampyrus. The sequence goes on along the minus strand of NW_011911924.1, from coordinate 1,689 downwards.
AGCCCTTTGTACAGCGATTGCGACAAGCAGGAGCAGAGGGTGAAAGGAGTGGAGGCCACGCAGAGGGAGCAAGCACGCGCCGGAGAGCCGGAAGGGAGCGGGGAGGACAGCGAGCCGGGGACTGGGGTGTTGGCGGCAGATAAGTGGGGAGACTCCGAGACTGAGGCTTGAGGAGCCAGGACGAGCATGAGTCCGCTGTCCCCGCTCCTCCGCCCCGCGCTGGGTGTAGCTGCCAGGGAGACCCTGCGTCACTGCGCCCTTAGGGGCCGCTGTTGAGAAGAACCAAAAAGGAGACGTGAATAAACCGCAGCTCCCCGCGTGGATTCCCGGGCTCTCGCAGCTGCAGCGGGAGCCACGAATCGCGCCTCCCTTCACCGGCTCGGCCGTGCTCTGTGACCTCGGTGTTTGTCTCGGCCCCGCGGGGACAGGCAACTGTTCAATACCATGGCGGGGCGGGAGGTCTGGCTGAGAGCCTGCAAGGACCGGGGCAGGCGTCCAGCCCCGACTGCGGCTTTGCGGCAGTAGGCTAGAATGCCGGGGGCTGCTCATTCCCTTGCCTGCATCAGTGCTCTGTCTCCTTCCCCCCGGAAGCTTGGGGCTCCCCCAGGAGCCTGGCTTCCGATAGAGAAAATCCTTAACACCACTCCCCAGGAAGGACTTCCCCAGAAAAAACGGCCCCAAGCCTCCGAGAATGAGCTAGGGGAAAGGACTCACTAAGGTGCTGGGCGAGAGAGATGCCTGTCACCTGCGATGGGGTCGTGGCGGGGCATAGACTGGAGTCCTTTCAATCACCTCAACAGCTGGTAATTACTGGGGGAACAGGGGAATGGTGAGGAACCCCTTTGTAAATCACAGAATTGTGAGAGGCTACTGAAAGAATACGTTCTTGTTCTATTTGGGAGTTTTGGGCTAGGCATGTCAACCTTCACCCTGCACCCATGTTCCCATCTTTCCTCAAAATCCTGAGCCGAGCCAAGGAGAAAGGCCCCGGGAGGAGGGCAGCAAAGCCGTCGTCTCTCTTCAGGGGAGGTCTGGCCACCGCTCCCTGTTAGGGGCGAGGCCTGTGGTCCTCCGCTTCACGGTGACCAATGTCTTCCTGGACACAAGTTGGCCACCGAATGAGAGCAGACGCGGTGGTGGGGAACAAAGCAGACCCGGGCCTGGTTCCGGTCTCCCGGAGCTTCTGGGGCTGGGAAAGTTGGAGACCTGAACGCCTCCAAGGCTCCTCCGGTTTCGGGGCCTTATTTGCGAGGGCAAGAGTGGGACAGACTGAAGATGAAGCTCTAGAGCAGTGACCTCTTCCTTCCGCAGCTCAAACTCCTTGATTCTGTCCTTCACATTGATGGGTCTGAAGCGGGCTTGCAGGAGGAGAGTACTCATCTCTCCTCCTGGGCAACCCGGTCCACAAGGGTCCCATCTCCCCTCCACCCCCCGCGTTCGCCCAGTTGCATGATCACACCCAGGCGCTGCAGCTGCGGAGACCTGCTGGGACGAATGCCTGACGGAGGCGGTGGTTCCCGCCTGCATTGCAGCGCGCTGAGCTTGAACCAGTATCTCTCATGCAAAACTTTTCCGGCTTGGGGTTCAGGACGCGTGCGCGTACCGTCCTTGGCTGTGGGAGGGCATTGGGGCGGGGCGTGAGCGGAGCGGAGCTGCGGAGGCGGAGCGAGGCGAGGGGCGCGCTGGCCC
>NW_011911923.1:0-1785 GCF_000151845.1 Pteropus vampyrus | reverse complement strand
AATAGTAATGTCTCATTGTATACTATAAAATATTTACTATAATTTATCTTGTATTTCAAAAATAAAAACATGTTTAAATTTAAGATAAAAAGTATAAAGATCAATTTAAAGGTCTGAAGAGAATAAAGTCATTTTCTCTGCCTGGAATAATAATTTTTTTTTTTAGATAGCCTCATTGTTCACTTTCTTATCTCAGCAATTTGTTAAAATGTTTGCTTTTTAATAAAGTCTTCCACAATTATACTTTTTAAAATTATAGTCTATCACTACACCTATGTATTCTTATCTCCATTCACTGCTTTATTTTTCCATATCACTTAGCATCATCTAATATAACACATATTTTACTTTATCATCTTATTATCAAGTCTTTTCCTCCTACTCGAACATCAGCTCCATTTGGAGAGGGATATCTTGTTTTGTTCAAGACTGCATTCCCTAAAACTCAAGAATATTTGGCACAAAGTAGGTACTTAATAAACATTTATAAAATGAATGAAAAATTATATTGATGAAGAGAAAGCTTTGAAAGGAGTCTAGAGAGCAGTTAGAGAGTAATAGACACAATAAGAAGTGGACATGAGAAAAGAATCCATGGACTTTTTCTTCAGGATAACTCAGGAATGTGGCTGAGAGCAGTAGAGAGGAGATGCCACTCAGAATTCTAGACGATCTGGAGAAATTTAAACTGCCTAGGCATGAACAGTGAGTAACTAATAATCTCAAACAGATGAACATGCCTAATAGAAATGTCAGAAGCCAGTCGACGAAGTAATTGAGGGTACCTGAAAGGGGGAGCATGGACTGAGGAAAAGAAAGAAGACAGACAGAATTGCAGGAGGGATCACAGAATCAAGCTGTGTCTGTGTCCCCGAGTTTATTTAGAACACACTATTTTTAACATTACAATAAGAAAGACAGTAGTCAAGAATCAAGGTTAGCCAGATTACTATATCTAGTAGAACAATGAGATTCTCACAACTCAGAACACTCTGCTAAACTGTTGCAAGGAATGTGCAGTGACTGCTATGTGAACAGTTACCTCCCAGTTTTTCCCAGCGCTTTACAATCTCAACTTCTTACATTGTTGCCAAGTACACAAATATCTTTGTTCCTTGTTATACGTTTTCACATGTCTATAAGTGACTCCCCACATGGAAAGGGCAGACTCTGAAATGAAAAGAAATATTGAAGATAATATAGGGAAGAGCTCTGGTGAGAATTACTGAGTTTTTACTTTAGCTGGTAGGCCAGGTGGCTTGAATTGACACTTAAAATTAAACTATATCTAAATTTCAGCATTCATCATGTGCTATTTGGATGGTAAAAAGGACTATAGAGTCTCTGGCTTGACAAGTTTGTGATTAACATCTCAGAACATATTTTAACGGGTTTATTGATAATTAAACTGACATAGGGCAAGAGGTATATCTGTGGCAAATATTTCAGGATTGATTGACAAGACATGTTGCAAGACAGGCCAGGTGATAAGGACAAGTCATTAGTAATGGAGTAAGGGATTTTCATAATTGTAAATATTTACCAGTGAGTGTTGGCCCAGTTGGAATAATTTGTGCAATCTTTTTCCTAAGGGAAAAAATGTATTTGCATACAGCTTCCTGCTGTGAGATGTTCACACAACCAAGTTAGTTAAGAGAGACTTCTTTGTGGTGGAGTCATGGATGTTCCGGGAGAGGCTTCCAAGGTCATTCCTTCTGGGAGAGTCTCATTTTTTGGTTGATTGTTTGATGGTGCCATTTATTCAATCAACAGACATTAATTTGT
>NW_011911922.1:0-2634 GCF_000151845.1 Pteropus vampyrus | reverse complement strand
TGTTATGAATTACTGGGGGAAAAGAAGCTGAGAATCACCAGCAATCAAAGATGCTTCCTCTTCATGGAAAGTTGTTTCCAGAAAGCTCTATGTAGATAAAGAATATCATAGACTAGCACCTTTGGGCACCAGCTAAAGAAGTTAACCACTCTGGGTAGATAATTATCACTAGTTTTGTTAGTGGTTTTAAACCACCACCTCCTACTGGATAAAACTGATGGGAGGTGGAGAATCTAAAAAAAGTAATGGAAAAGTACTTCTTTCCAAAGAGGAGAAATAATAAAACAGAAGCTTTTAAGTGCTTAGCAGCATAGGATGCTTTTTTGCAAGGGAGAAGAAACTTAAGAGGAGAATTAAAATTAGAACAGAGAAGGTGGTGTGGACCTTTCACACTGCTCAGGGATTGTGAGAAAGGCAAACGAAGGCTTTCCTTTTAATAAGTTCACACGGACTACAGATAGATCTTCTGAAGCTGAGACACTATTATTCCAGCAGCCATTGCACATAGGCGGCTGAGGGGGAATTTGGCCACCGGACAGCACGAAGGTCAAAGCTAAGTTGCTGAGATGATCTTTAAGCTCCAAGCTAAGATTTAGGGTGAGCTGATATGGAGGAAGTTAAGGGTTAGTGAGAATGATGTGTAATTATATCTTCAAGGTTTATTTTCTTTAAAAATATGCATTAAACAAATTATCGGTGTTACTGATTATTAAATTCAATACTTTAAATTCACTAGGATTTAAGGTAGCCAAAAGGAAAGCATTTTTATATCAAATGTCATATATATGTAATAGTAAAAATGTTTTCTTATCAGTTCTTGATAAATCATGAAATGTATCTCTTATCCTTTCCTTTCCCTCTTCCACCTCTGGTATCATGTGACTTTTCTCCAATGCTCTCCCGCACACATTGCATCACACAGAAGGTAAGATAGATGCTTGAAAAATAAAATATTCACTGTTTTTCAATACTTAAAAATACGAAAATATCTTTACATCATTAGATGTTGGAGTAATGTGGTTTAGTTAGCACATCGCATGGTTTAGCATGCAATCAGGTGAGAACTTGTTATTCTTAGTGAAATTAGTTGAAATAAGACTATCGGCTTTTTTGTGTGTGTGTGTGTGTGTGTAGCATAAAATAAATATATTTACTCAGTGCGTGGCATTTGAAAGCATCCAGGGTGCTGTAGAAGCATCTATGGGTGTAACTGATCTCACACGGGGGTCTGCAAAGCTTCCAGAGAAGAGACAAATTGTCCAAATATGACCATATTGAGGCCACAAAGGAAGTAAAAGTCCAATTGTGTGGGCCTTGTAAGCTATGTTCAGGATTTTGGTCTTTATCTTAAGAGCAAAAGAGACTTAAGAAAAATGAGAAGTCGTTGGCAGGTTTGTAAGCAGAGAGAAGTGATATACCATCTGATGGCTCTAATTTTTTCTGTGAACCAGAGGCAAATCTTCCTTGGAAAATGACCAATGAGGGCAAAGTCAGACAATTAAGAATTGTGGAGAAAGTTTGAATTAGCTTTTACTTCAAACTCCTAACAAATGGCTGGTATGTGGGGCCTGAGGTTGGCATAGAGGAAGGAATAATAGGTTTGGGTATCCCTCCCAGTGTACCTATGGCCGTAGGTGATGATTTTAGGCCAAGATCATCTGGCTAGAGCCAACCCTTTCTGGTTGGCTCACTTTAGCTCGCCTCTCACTGGTCAGGTAGACCCTCTAAGTCATCCACGTCTGCCATCTGTCCACCTTTGCCTCTGCTACAGAGTCACCTCTCTCTTTGCCAAGCTGGCCCCATGGCAGCCTACTTGGCTTTCGGCCCAGATACCTCTAAGGCCCCCTTCTCGTGGCCACAACAACCTCTGAGTCTCATTCATAATTAAGGAGAAAACACAAAGCTCAGAATAATTTATCCCCAAGACTCTGCTTGTCCATACTGTGGGGAACTAACAAGTTTACTCAAAAGTGGCCACTTCTAGAATCTAAATGGAATTTGGAGCCTGGCTCCCTCTTTCTTTATACTCTCCCATTATCTATTTATTACACGACTGCCTCTGCAGGCCCCAGCCCTGAAAGTTCAAGATGCACATGTAGAACTATTCCCGCTTCTCCCTATTAACATTTCTCAGAGGCTCATGTGTCCTTCCTCTTCTGGGCATTAAGTCTCCAGTGTGGACCTGGGGAAAGAGGCTTCCAACGGCACTAAATTCAAGAATGGAAATGTATCGATATGTTCTTTGGAAAATACTATTCCTATTACAGTGAGCCAGTGCCACTAAATGCATGAACATAATGCGTGCTTAATTAACATAGCTTCATAAAAGCTCGATAACTGACCATCTGTATTGCTGTTATTACTATAGGTCTAGACAGAGAGCAGAGCCTAGACTCTAAGAATTCAGTACAAATGCAGAGCAGCCAGGTGCGAGGAGTCCAACCTGGCAACCAGAAATTTAAACCTGCAAATTTGCTTAGAACAAGCGGGTCAGTCTGCGGATGAGCAGACACGGAATTTTCATTTGTTCTACGTTACATGTCCTGGGGTGGGAAGGTGGCAAAACTGGAAGTTTCATCACTGCTAGGGAGAGCCAGACTTTTACAAGTGCTAATCCATCCAAAATTATGGCAG
>NW_011911921.1:0-2285 GCF_000151845.1 Pteropus vampyrus | reverse complement strand
TGCTAGGCACAGTGGTGGTCTCAGGGAAAAGCACTTGTGCAAGTGAATTGCTGAACTTGTCCCTTTTTTTAGAGAACACCATCTTTATTGGAAAGAATGCTGACACACAGTAGTTATTCAGACTTGGGTATTTGGGAGGCATTTTCTCAAAAATAAAGATAACTGGTCATTTTGAGGAAAACAATTGGCAATATTCATTGCCAATGTTAATGTCAAAATCTGAACTTTCAAGTGAAAACTGGAAATTTGGAAAATTTGTCTACCATTATGAGTTTTACTACATACTACATAAGATTCCAGTGGTAATATTGGTAGTGTTATTAATGACTTAATGACTATGACTTTTTGGATCTTGTATCATGAGATGTGTTAACATTTGGAGAATCTGCATAAATCAGTGAACCAATATTTTCCAAATGAACAGTGCATAAGTGCATAATGTTACAAAATCATGCATATATGACAGAGCCATTCAAACAACATCAGTTAGACCAACTGATTTTAATGTAACAGAATATGACATGGTTTCAGATTTCACATTGCAACTAACCTTTGAAAACCACTACCTGTGGAGCTCTGGTGTAGTAAAAAGAAGAATATCCACAGTTATCTCAAAAGGCCACTAAAATACCCCTGCTCCCTTTCAACTACATATCTGTGTGGGGCCAGATTTTCTTTAACCAAGGCAACCTATCGCAACCTACTGAATTCAGAATCATATATGAGAATCTAGTTGTCTTCCAATAAACTGGATGTTAAAGAGATTTGGGGGGAAATGTGAAATAATGTCACTTCTCACTAATACTTTATGTTTTGGTGAATATTTAATTTTCATAAAGTTTTATTTAGGTTAACATGCAATAATTTTTTTCTTGTTATTTTAAAATGAATAAATGTTTTTGTAAATTTTCAACTTTATTTCTAATAATGTAAATATTACTAGATATAGGCCATATAAATAAAATTCATTGAGGTCCTCAATAATTTTGAAAAGCATAGAGAGTCATGAAAACAAAAATATTGAGGACAGCTGTTCTGGAGTTCCAAGAGTATTCTATTTCTTAACTTGATGGTGGCTATATGGATGCTTTACGGTTATTAAAATATGTATATAGATTTATGTACTTTTATGAATATTTCATGAATTTTTAAAAATTGTAATTAAATTGCCTCTTAGTGTAGTAGAAAGGGTTTTGAAAACTAAAAGGTTCATGATTCTATCTATGTTGATCTGTTGTATGATTTGGGGACCAAAAATATAGAATAGCTGTAATTTTACTTTCTGTAAACATGCTTCATAAACTGTAAAGTTGTATGCAACCGTTAGCCACTATTACTATTGCAAAATAACAACACATACATCAGTTTAAAAGTTTCTCTCTCCTAATCAACCTGCCTGTTGTAACCTTTAAACAGACATTTGAGAATTCCTTAAACTATCATGTTTTCCATTTTTATTTGACTTCCAAAATACATGGGGTTAAATTTGTTGCACAGTGTTAATAGCTCGATGGTAGGTTCGTTACAGGTTACTTCTCCAAATAGTATTTCGTCTTGTCTTTTTAAACTGCCTCAACTTATGTGTCTTAATATTGTCAATGACCTCAAGTACTTGTGGAAAAAGAGGATGAAAGTAAATTTTATGTAAATGATAATGATACTGACAATATGAGAGAGAACACAGTTTTTCCATGTCCCCTTTCCAAAGGTTGTGAGGCAACATTTGTGGCAATTACAGTTCCCTCTTTCTGCAGCACATCACCCTCAGATAAATAAATAAAGCACAGGACTTTCATTTCCAGGCAGTTGTCATAGCAACTTTTGACTCTCCAGAGAAGGAATTCTCAGATCTTAAACCCTGACTCCAGAAGAGCTAAAAAGACACAAAGACTCAAAGGAACATTAAAAAATGATTTGCAAGATATGATGAAACTGGGTATTTGTTATTCAGAACTTTTCCACTAAATGTATATACTTTTCCCCCTGACAGGTATTTCGCCTTATAGATTTCTGAAATCAACAGCAATAGACTAGTAATGGCTATTTATTACTTATCACATGCCAGGCACATAAAGCATTACATATTGGGTTTTTTTTTTTAATAGTCCAAACAACACTGTAAGTGTGGTACCATTTTTGTCTATATTTTACTTATGAGGAAATCGAGTTTAGACAGATAGATGAAGCAATTTACCTGAAGCCACACCATAAGTGCTCAACCTTTTAGCCTTTAACAGTTAACCACTTCTTAAAACATTCTCTGGCTTTCTGGCTTTCCTTCTGCT
>NW_011911920.1:0-3900 GCF_000151845.1 Pteropus vampyrus | reverse complement strand
GAGTGGGACCCCTTCTTTGTCCCAGCCGGCCTGGCACACCGCAACAGTCAGAAAAGGAACTCAGAGGGAGACCCTCCACGAACCAGCGGAAACGGGTGACCTGACAGGTGCCACGCGCCCACAGTGACAAAAGTCCTGTCGCAAGTCAAGACCGAACACCCAGCAGCTAACACTAACAGACGACCAGGAGGGCGACTGTATCTAAGAGAATCAATTCGCCAAGATTTTCCTGAGCGTTTTTATGTGCTCAGCACTGCCGCAGTGGTCACAGGCTCCAAGGCTAAGGCTCTAGTGACACCGTCGGTGAAAACGGGCTTCCCTGAGACACAGCGTACGAGGGCCAGTGCGAACCGCGGTCGGCCAGTGTTCTAAAAATCGCTTTCTTAAGACTCCAGGTGAACGTAATTCACATCGGTCACGTGTGTGCCCTAAGCTGTCTGGGTAAAGGGATCTGCAAAGGTAATGATGCTGCGGCTGTGACATCTTCCAAGTCCCAGCTTCCCGCAGGCCTTTAAATCACCTCTCACCCAAAAGAATTCTCTCTCGCGCCGACTAGTCGAGATCTTTTACATCTGTCAGATTCTCTGAACACATTCAGTCTGTACCACCAGCCGTGTACTTGAGTTTAAATTAGCTTCTTTTTACCTCCGACAGAAAAAGAACCTTCTGCTTCACTGGGAACCCCCAGAATGGCCTGCGGCAGTGGGCGCGGGGCGGGAATTAATAAGCGTGTGGTGAACCCAAACGAGGCAGGGACAAGCTGAGTGTCAAATAAATCAGGCTGCATCGGATAGGCTCTGCAGTGGGACTGTCTCAGTGCGATTTCCCGAAGCGCACTAATTAGACACTACCCAGCCATTCACTAATTTTTGTTTTACCCAACAGGTCTTTTGCTTCTTGACAGGATCTGTAATTCCTTTCCCCAGCCAATCCATCTTTCCCCTGCAGCTGTTTCCTAGGTAACCAATCCAGCTGAATAAAAGACTTGCACACAAAAGGAAAAAGGAAACCGAACTAGGAACTATAGCATCCCACGTGCCTTTCAGTGTCTCACCTGCGTCGCATAACGCACACGAGCACGTCGTAGTGTCTTAACGGGGCCTCCCCTGTTGAGTGGGGTATCGTGACTAAGGAGGCTTTTGACACTCATCACCTACATAGACACTGTTGAAATGGCACAGACGGTCTCGGCATGTCTCCTGCCACGGTGAGGATGCTCACGCATGTCATCGCTATGTGTAAAAGCTGTGCCGCAGGAAATCTGAAACACGGGAGTGCAAAGCAGAGGCACACACACCTGCCAGACTGTCAGAGCACGCCATGTGCACTGAGTGCATGCCAGCCCGGCCACGGGGAGCAGTGGGATATGGTTTCTGAGGAGACTGCAGTTATCAATAGTGCTGAGGATCCCTTGTACATGAGAATTCATTTTCTTCCTGCTTCAAGATTTTCTTCAAGATTTTCTTTATGTCTTTGGCTTGCGATGGTTTGACTATGATTTGACTAGCTGCAGATTACTCTGAGTCGATCCTACCCGGTATTTGAGGTTTTTCAAAATGCAGATTAAAGTTTTTTATCATATTTGGAGATTTGTTCAGATGTTCTTTTTGTCCCTTTCTCTCTCTCTCCTCTTTCTGGAACTCCCATTATGTGTACACCGGAATACCTGATGTCTCATGGGTCTCTCGTGCTCCGTTCATTTAAAACATTTTTTTCTTTCTGTTCCTCAGATTAGATCATTTTGGTCGACTCGTCTTCAAGTTCGCTGGTTCTTTCTTCTGCCAACTTCCATTTTAGTTATTGTATTTTTCAAATCCGGGATTTCTATTTTTTTTATAATTCCCATCTCTTTGTAAGATAGTCTCTACGTAGTGAGACATTGTTTTCTTATGTTCCTTTAATTCTTTACACGTGGTTTCTGTATTTTTGCAACATATTTTTCACAGCTGATTTAAACTCTGTCTAGCAGGCCCAATGTCTGGATTTCCTTAGACACCGTTTCTAATGACTTCTTTTATTTTTCTGTGTTTAGGCCACACTTCCCTGTTTGTGTGTCTTGTAATTTCTAGTTGAAAACGGAAATTTTAAAATAACACAATGTGACAGCTGTGGATATCATATGCCCGGGCTTTATTGTTATTACGGTTTGTTCACTGACTTTCCGAGAGCGGTTCTGTAAAGTTTGTATTCACTGATGTGTGTGGCCTCTGAAGTCTCTGTTCCATCAACACGGCGGTCAGCTAATGGCCGAAACAGGATTTCTTTCAATGCCCTGAATCAATGCCTCTCAGCCTGTGCTGTGTGTGTCTGCTGCGGCACGCTGTCGATGCTCCGGCAGGTGATTTACAGCTCTGCCTTAGTACTCATGTCCTGCTTGCAGTCTCAAGATCAGCTGGAATTACGAGGGGAGGGCGTTCCCAGGTCTCTCCTGGGCATGTGGGCATCCCTGACCAGGTGTGTGGCCTTCTAGATTCCTCGGGATGTGTTGGAGCTTTTCAGAGGCTCCTAGGAACATCCTGTTACCCAGCTTTTCCTTTATGTTTTTGGTCAACCTTTTGTCCGCATCACCTGGGACCACCACCCTCGCTCGGTACCTGTAATGCTAAGCCACTGGTGCTGATTGTCTTTGACGAATGTCCTGGGGGCAGGGCAGAGGGAGCTCGGAATCTGGTCCAAGAAAGGTAAGCCCTGAAAAAAGATATCTTCAGTGAGCTGCCAGACAGGTCGAATCATGACAGTTCTCTGATGGGGCTTTAAGGAGCACCAAACCCTTGTGCTCTCTCGAGTGGCTGCTCGGCTGCTGTTTCTCACGGCTGCCATAGTTGCAACGCTATTGGCTTTGCAGGCTAGTGGAGCGGGGGAGGGGGGACGAGATGAGCACAACTTACAACTGTCACAGAGTTTACGGTTCTTACGAAAATTCAGGGGATTTTCTTAAATTAATGCTCCTTGGATTGTTGAAAACCTTCATTTCCAGAGTTCTGAAAGAGCTGATCTGACAATTTTTGCCAGTGTTCTCATCGCATTTATGGAGGAGCTGATTTTCAGAAGTCCCTATTCCACTATTCCAGAAGTTAAACACAAAAAGTCACAATTTAAATCTCAGCTTTGCTACACCTGGGCAGGTCACTTAATCTTTCTAAGCCTGCTTTGGCGGGAAAATAATATGACCTACCATTTAGGTTTCTGTGAGAATTAATACCTGGAAAGCAACCGGAACTGTAAGCACTGAATAATTATCACATGCTTTCAGGAAAGGAAATTAGATATTTTTGTTTTAGTTAAAAAATAAACACACAGAGGACAGCAGTAGACACGCTAATTTAACACAATAATTCAATCGTATGCTCATGAAACTCACATTCGAAAATGAAGAGCGTGAGACTTGATGGTCGCGAAGGCTGCTGGTCATGACAAGTACTCAGGACCCTTTGCTCCCCTGCCCGACTGCCTTCGTACATCACTCATATTGAAGAGTAAGCACAAGGCCAGTTCACACTGAACTGGGGACAGATTTCACAGAAACGGCAGTGCTGGGAACATTGAGACTGGGAATGGTTTGCTAATAGGATGAAATTGCAGAATGTTGTTACGTAGCAAGAACATAAAAAGCGATTGTTAAGTTCTTTTTGTTTGATTTTCTTTTCTCTTAAACTGTATTGGCTTTTCTATTCCTATTAAAAACACAACTACTGCCAGCTGTTCGTAAGCAGGGCTGTAGATCAGAGGGAATAGCTCATTTTACGATCGACTAAATCAAACCTAAAATTGTCCTCTCATTGTAGCTTGTTCTATCAGCCCTTGCTCCATAAACTTGGCCTTGAGTCTAATCCTATAGAGACAGTAAACATAAACTAGCAGCGAATCTTTATTTTATTTTATTTTAAACGTCTACAGCAC
>NW_011911919.1:0-1612 GCF_000151845.1 Pteropus vampyrus | reverse complement strand
TCGTATGGCGACTGCTCTGGCTCCTCTCTCATCACCTCGAAAGGAAAATAAAATTGAGAGATTAAGTCAAACTTAACCTCCTCTGTCGATGAGGACCTTACACGTTGATTTCCCATCTCAGGATATTCTTCAGTTTCATACAGCTGCTGAGGAGGAAGGAACAAGCTGCAGGCACTGTTACTGGTCCCCTGGACGTTTGTGCGTGTGTACGTACAACTTCACACCGTGTGTGTTGTGTTCAGTGTTGTGTCAATCTATGAACTGACTCAAAAAACAATTTGAAAATAGAGAAGACAGTGATAATGGCAAAAGACACCCAACAACCTTTTTTTCTGTCAAAGTGCTTGCTATGACTTTTCATAGCTAGGACAAATAACATAAATATTCAGGAGCAAGGTGTCCTTGAAAGAAATGGCGTGTTGATCTCATAAGAAAATGTACAACCAATAAAGACATTTTAAAAAGTGCAGCGAGTCCGTGTGTTAGTCGAGTTGTTCATGGAAATCCTTCGTTTTAGAAATGTTGCTGCTGCTGCCAGGTCTTAAAGCCCTTCAGGTAAAAACTTTGTTTGAACTGTTTATTCTCTTTTGCGTCCCTCATCTCTGTTCCCCCACTTTCAAAATATAATGGAACAAAACGGCAAAACAACAGTGTCTCAGTCTTGAAGACTCCTTAGAAAGTCATTTCATCTGCAGTGGACTTCAGATTCGATATTCTATGGTCGATATACCTAGGTTAGAAGTGAAAACCAACGTTTCTTTATTAAAATTAGATGGCTTGTGGAGATAGTCCAAATGGCTTAAGTGAAAAGATTAAGACCAAGACTTTTGGCTTCCTGAACTATTCAGCCAACTAGTCGTTCAAATTTTTCCTGGTCTGACGCGTAATATGCGTCATGTTAGGAAGTTTGTTTTATACCATCAGGCAGTGGTGTGATGCAGAGATTCTAAGAAAGAAAGAATGTTAGCACAGGTAAAATATCGTTGGACCCACAGAGTGCTTTGATTTCTCCTATAAATGGGGTGATTAGACCTATTTGACTCGCATCCACATTAGTCCAGTGTAGAGAAGAATTGCTAGATCTTAATGCTAACGGTTGGAGTGGCTCGGCTGATATACCTGGAGGCACACACTCACCTCTGATCTCCCTTGTTGCTTAAACGGGTTGATGTTGCTGAAGCAGGAGCTGACCGCTTTCAAAGCCCCTCATGTTCCACCTCAGATTGACATCATCTCAGGGAGTAGAATATGAAGTGGAGAAATGACTTTCCAATGACAATGGCCTCTGTTATACTGATTTTGATGTCCTTCTTTCTCAGACTTTATTAAGATTGCTACAGTCCTTCATCTGTCTCAAGCTATCGGTCGTCCTTGGCATTAGGATCGTTGTTTTAGGGGTCTCTAAGGGGTGCAGGTATGTGGAGGAGGGGGAAGGCATAAATGCAAGGTTCTCGGGCCTCATTTGTGAAGTTTGTTTTACTCACTATTCCACAGCCATTTCTTATTTTCATACTTTAAAATATATTTTAAATATTTTTCTTTGGATGGGTATATGCTTGCTTTCCACATCATCACCACGATTCCCTGCTTACTCAAGATTTTGTAGGAAACA
>NW_011911918.1:0-1910 GCF_000151845.1 Pteropus vampyrus | reverse complement strand
TAGAATATATAGATAATTAGAACCCAGGTTTTAGATTGCACATTTAGCACTCATTTCTCTGCACTGTATTACCTAAATTATGTCCCGAGTTATTTGAACGTCTCAATGACAGCTCATTTATAACAAATTTTCCTTCACAACTTTAAAATCACCATTCATGCAATTTGATTCCATTCAATATATAATTATTGAGACTAAGTATATGTCCAGAAGATTGCTGCTGAGGGTAGGAAAAAACTTTTCTGAGAACTTTGCATCCAAGGAATTTGCAGTGTTTGTAGAGAAAATATTTCCATAGCAACTGGAACCATTTTGGAAGTCTAGGCAACTGTAGAGATAGAGAGAGGAGATACTGATTTTGGAGATACGGGCTGGGGGGGAGGCTAGCTTGAATGAGCATTAAAATAGAAAATGCTGCAATTCTGACAAAAATACTGAGTTTTCTTCCTGGAGTTAACAGTTTGTTGTTGTTGTTGTTTGCTTGATTGCTTGTTTTAAGAACTGTCATATGGAAAAATAAAAAAAAAGTATGATATAAAACTGCAACAAAGAAAATGAACGGGAAAGAGGACCTCTTCCAGATATAGAACATAGTATAGAACATCTTTAATTAAAACGTTGTGGTACAAATACATGAGTAGACTGACAATCCAAATGGAACCAATAGAAAATTCAAAAGTATACCCAAGCAGGCAAAAATATATGATAAAGACGGTACCTCAAATCAGTTTCCTAGGGTTGCTACCAACTGGGGTGGATTAGAATAATAGAAATGCATAGTCTCACAGGTCTGGAAACCACAGGTTTGAAATCAAAGTGTAGTCAAGGCCACGCTTCCTCTGAGGTCTCTAGGGAAGGGTCTATTTAGGCCTCACTCCTGGTTTCCAGCAGCCTCAGGTGTTCCTGGACTTTTCGATGGGCATCTTGTCCTGTTTCTTCATATTATCTTTGCTCTGGGTGTGTCTCTAATTTCTTTTTTATAAAGACACCAGACACATTGGATTAGGGCCCACCTCTATTGACCTCATTTAAATTGAATTATCTCTGTGAAGATCGATTTCCAAATAAAGCCACATTCTGAAATTATTGAGGGTTACGACTTCAATCTCTGATTTTAGGGGGACACAATTTAACTCATAACAATGGGGACATAAGATGTTGTGGAAAATATCTATTAAGAAAATGATCAAATCACACCCACACTTCACATTGTACCAAGACAAAATCTAAATAAATTTAAATGTTTATATATTTAAATGTCAAAATTAAACTCATAATGTCTTAGTAAGAAACATGTATGAATACCTTTAATAACAGAAAGTGAGAAACATTTCCCTAATTCTAAGTCAGAACCCAAAATATTAAAGATAATATTAATACATTTAACTATGGAAAAATATTTTCAAGAACATTTGACTGGCAAAAAACTCCTCACTAAAATAAAAGTCAAAATACAAAGGAAAAACTACAAAAGATATTTTCAAATTCTATCATTAAAAAAAAAAACCTCCGAAAAAAAAATAAGTTCTTAAAACTTGAAGGGAATAAAAGACCAAAAAAAATTAAAAAATAAAAAAATAAAGATGAAAATAAGCAAAATATAGAAAGTGTATCTTAAACGTATGAAAAGAAGATTAATCTCATTTATAAGTATATAAATGGATATTAAAACTATACTGAAATACTATTTCTTCATTATCAAATTGGCAAAATCCAAAAGTTTAACAGCATAATTGTTGGCAATACTATAAGAAAATATGCATTTTCTTACATTGCTTGTGAGAATGTGATGATTTCACCTCTATGGAAATAATTTGGCAATAATTAATTAAGATAGAATACACACATTTACCCTTCAACCAAGAAAAATTATTTCCAAAGTGTAACCCAAATACACAAATGATTTATGC
>NW_011911917.1:0-2260 GCF_000151845.1 Pteropus vampyrus | reverse complement strand
AGAAATTTAGGACACCATTTCCCAAAGTTTTTTTTCCCCCAAAACCTAATCTTCAGAGGATTTCTGAGGGAAAAAAAAAAAAAGGTTTTATGGGAAAATAATTTGAGGAAAATTGCATACACTATCAAATGCTCTAAGTTCTACAGAGAAGAAAACAACTTGTTTTTCTAGCATTTCCCCAATCTTTTTCACCAGGAAGCATTTCCCTTTTCCAGTAAAACTTATAAACACCCCCAGAATGAAAAAATACATTTTGAGAAATGCTCATAGGTCTATTTTAATTTGGGACAAAGAAGGACATGGAAGAAAATTTGTGGGGAAAAAATAACAACCTTCAAATTAATACTAATAGCAATATTTTAACCTTAAAATTTACCTGTGAATAAACTTC
This sequence comes from Pteropus vampyrus, assembly GCF_000151845.1. NCBI lineage: Eukaryota > Metazoa > Chordata > Mammalia > Chiroptera > Pteropodidae > Pteropus > Pteropus vampyrus. The sequence goes on along the minus strand of NW_011911917.1, from coordinate 1,869 downwards.
ATGGTGAGGAGGCAGCTCTAGCTTTGATAAGTACTGGCATTAAACCACTAAAAGGCATGCTTTCCTCACAAGGGAACAGTCTGTAACCTCAGCTATTACAGCCAAGTTTGGGGGTGGGGGAGGGGATGTATTTGCTAGCCTGGACTACTAAACTGCCACAGAGAAAAGGGCTTGTGACCAATAAAGGGAAACATTCCAGGAGTCACACTGACTGACAGAGATCATCTTCTCCCTGCCCAGGTAACGCCTCACAGATTTATTTCCAATTTTGAAGAAAGTTTTGTTGTGAGGCCAGTTTAAAGAATATATTCACACTGGAGAGAAAACACATATCCTACATTTCTCCCATTTGATACATTTACACAAGAGTAATGGGAAAAGTTTCAGTCAAAGACGAATGCAATTGACAGAGGTTCTGAGTGAAGTCAGAAAGTACCTAGACTACAGAATGGTATCCAAACACGACTGATTCCTTTATGGGGATGCTGGCCCTGAGACGCACACACAGGCCTCCTAACTACAGGAGGATGTTCACAGGTTTCTTGATTGCTTAATACAACTGTGGGTGGTCCTTAGCATCTTCTGATGTGACAGGACACCATGGGGTGTTCTGTGGAGAATTAGGTATGCTGCCTTCTGTGGGTTCGGCATCAGGCACCTGGCCATCTACACCTTAGTAACAGCTCTACAACTGAATGGAGGACCACTGCTCTATCCTTTTCCAGAAGATGCTTAACCTCTCTGTCAGTGCAGGTTAAGAAAGAAAGAAAAAAAGAAAGAATAGAGATGGATAAAACCAGATTCAGGATTCTGGCTTTTGCGGCAGAACTTTCACAGTCATGTGGAAACTCCCTATGCAAGTTTGTAAATGGTTGCAAGTGAAGAGTGATCAGAGCTAGATATTGAAACTGACTGTAGGTGACAGCAGTTTACAGAATACTATTGCTCATGACAAGCAGAGGAAAACAAGACTTTTGCAAACCCCAAGGATGCCTTCGTAGCATATAATTATTCCTTGTAGCAAATTCATTGTAACCAAATTCCTAAAGACAAATTTCTTAATGCCATGACATGAAAACATCTTTATTTTACAAAGCCTTTTGTTGCATTTCTCTAGTTCCAACTGCATCTTCCCATCAGATAGCCATTAATAATACCAACATTCCCTGGGCTCTCATTACCTGCCAGGAAGTGCGCTAAGCACAATAAGTGCAAGTAGTAGTTCAGTTACTCTTCATCGCAACCCAAAGCAGTAAGTGATATTATTCTCCTTATACAGAGAGAAAATTGAGACTTGTAGAGGTCATGTAACTTAAAGTTACACTTCAAGGAGGCAAGTGATGGAAGCAGGGCCAAGGTGTCTGCCAGAGTTTCTGCTCCTAATCATAGTGGCAGGCGGTCTGGCTGGATAAAGTTTATCTACACACTATCTCTGGGGTATGTGTCCATGTTCCGGGTGAAGATGTTGCATCTTTCCCACTGCGAAAGGATATTAGAGCTGGCAGACTTTCCTATGCATCTGCTTTCCTGAGGCAGGATAACATTTACTCTGTGGGTCAGACATCTTCAGAACTTATACAACCAGGTGATCCAACTTTAACTTTTTCTTAAATTTGTAAGCAAGGTCCTTACACAGTGTCACATGAAGGATGTGTCTGAAAAACACTGCTTTCTCCATGGTGGACCCAGGTATGTCTGCTTGACTTGCGCCCTAGCCCTGTATCTGGTGATGCCTTTAAGTGACACCAATGGTCAGCTTTGGTGTTGCCTCTTACAGGGTTCCATCTGTTCTGAATGGATCCCCTTCAATATTGGCACTTTGCATTTATACGATTGAAGAGGGAGCTCACTGTCTATAGAGATAAATCA
>NW_011911916.1:0-1249 GCF_000151845.1 Pteropus vampyrus | reverse complement strand
GTGTATTTTTGAAGTACAGCTATGTACTTATTTCTGTGTGTAATAAAGAAAAGAGTGAAGATAAGAAATCTGAATAGGTCAAACAGATCCAGAAAAGATAGTTAACAGTACCAAGAAGGCCTGAACAATAAGAAGGTAGTTAACACCTGTGTTTACAGATAACAACCAACTAGAAAAAGAGTCTGTCATTTGATCAGCCATACACAGCAACTAATTTTTTTTTAAAGGGCTGACAGTGTGTCACATAATAAATAGTTAGACCAAAATCCCAAAGAAGAGAATTAACTGAGCAAACTTGATCCCTTGATGTCTGGTATAGAAAATCTCTAGATGACCTTATTCATTAAAATTAAGTACTTAATTGATATACAATTTTGTTCCAGTAATATCAAAACAAGATCGACATATCATAATGGCAAAACAATACCCAATTTGAACGTGGGGGGATGGCGCTTCTAATTACAAAAAAAGTAAAATGTCAAGGATTTTTAAATTCCACTATTAACCACCAAGTATGGGACTTAACCATAAGAATGGTTTCATCCTAATGATCACAGACTTGGATTTCATTCAACTTGGGCTGTTTAACAGTCTTCCTATCAAGAATCAGTCCAGATGCTGTAGCCTCAGTTAGTTTTTCTCCACACACCTCCTCATATCTGGCAATATTACTGCAACTAGGAAAATTACTGCAAACCCAGAAGTAATATCTGCTTTATTATAACAACCAGGAAGGTAATCTTGAGAAAAGTATAAAATTAAAATGAAGAATAAGGATATCAATAGAGATAATGAAGAAACAGACTCAAATCTATGGTATTAAAACTTTTGTAAATAGCTTAGTATAACCGTTTTGTCGATACTTCGTACGTTTGGTTTATTTGGTGGGAAAAATATTTAAAATATTTAAGAGAATAAGGTATGCTGAGTGTGTGGATTTAATTAAAAGTCAAGACAGTATGATTAATATGTAATCAATATTTATACTTTGGGATATTTATTTTGATAAAGCCATACATTTTTCCATATTAATTGGGTCAGCAGAGTGAAAATATTTGGACCAGCAATGTAAAAGGCCATAAATATTTTAGGCTTGCAGAGCAGATCATCTCTGTCACAACTACTCGACTCCACTATTGTAGCATGAAGGAAACCACAGATAACACTTAAGAGAATGGGCAGGGCTTTTTTCCAATAAAACTTTACAAAAATAGACATCAGACTGGATTTCGTCCACGGGCTATAGTTT
>NW_011911915.1:0-2853 GCF_000151845.1 Pteropus vampyrus | reverse complement strand
TTCAAGTTTATATTTCTAAATAAATACAAATATTTACTATTAGCACATATCAACTGAGAAGTCTACATCAAATATAGTGAAAAAATCAATTTACCCTCCTTTGCTCTTAGGGAGTACTAATCTGGGTGGAGTTTAACTTACATATAGAACTGAAATTTTAAACATTTACAAATATCTTTTTTTCATTGATCAGTTTTTCTTTTTAATGTTAAGAAGCACAGTAATAATTTTTATTAATAAAAATATTAATGCTGCATATATTTTATTGAAAATGTCTCTTCTTAGGAATCTAATGTTTTCATTTAGAAACCAGATTTCAGCTGTTATGAAATAGCAGTTATGTGTGTGGCTAGAAATCAAAGAATGCATCTATTATTTTATCGAGAAAATTGAATTTGTTTGCATATTATCCAGACATGCATTAGAACAAATTAAATTAGTTTTTAATAACAATTTACTTTTTCTGTCTTAACCAGCACACGCTGCTCAAAATTTAGGGTTTAGGGTGAAGTGTGACCTGGATGAAAAAGAAGCAACACAATAGCTATCTTTTTGTTTTTACTTATATTTTCTGTAATTATTCATATAACTTTAATCATGTCTGAATTTTTTTTTTTTTAACTTCTAGGGTTTAATGTCATCTTAGACTCACCTAATTATCTTTAAAATTATATCATGGCTCTGATTTAATAGGCATAGTCAATTTTATGATTAATCTAATAATACAAGCTATAAAACAAGATCATCCTTGACCATTTTGCCCCCCACAAATTCGCATAGTGATAGTTGTTAATACCAGTATCGTTTGTCATTGGCAATATATATATTCCCATCTCCTAGATTGAAAAGCACATCCCTTATATAATTAAGCTAAAATTGACGCTTACTTGCTTTTAATCAGAATGTTTAAATAATTATTGAGGTAGCAGTTTTGCATTTGTTTCCTTTTTTTTTTGCTAAACATTCATTTAGTTTTATAATAAACATAAAGTACATTTTGACATTCAGGAAAGTAGCTGTATTTTTAGTTATTTTGTAAAGCTCTAAAAAAGCCTAATGAGGCTACTATCCTTTATAAAATGATGACAGGGAAATAGTGATATGCTTAATAATACAAATGAGATCATTATCTATACCCAGGACTTGCCATTTCTATGCTTCTGATTGCTAAAGTTGAAATTAAGAATTGTAAGAAATCAACTTTTACACAAAAGTAAGTGTATGCACATGTTAAAAAATATACTTTGTGTTTTTTTTAAATGCCTAGAATCATGTTTCCTTTTTTTTTTTTTTTAAGAAAAAATCCACGAAGAGTATATATGATGCATTTAATGAAATAAACTTATTTTTCTAATCAGGAGGAATTTTGAAAACACATCTATTGATACTTTCCTCTTTAATCATGAGCCCTTGTTTCTATTATAATGTTGTCATTTGCTAATACTCTATAAGGACCAAAGGGATACACTGAAAAATTAAGGAAACATATTTAAACACATAGATTATGGACATCTATTTAAAACAGTGTTTAGATTTATCTTAAAATGTTAATGACTTTTAACTTGGCTTAGCTTTTAATTTTTATTAGATTAATAAAATATACTAAAATATTGCTTTAACTTTTAGTAAAAATTAATCGTTGTTTTTAAGACATTGAAATAAAATGAAAAAATTCTCGAGTTCAAAAATAACATCTTGTTTTTATCATAATTAATGGAAGAATTTTTTAGAATTATAGACATCTTATTTAAAATAACAGTCTTTCAAATGACACAATAAATTGTACACAAAACAATATGGATGGTCTCAGATAATAAAGAAGAAAAATAATTTAAGTTCAAGAATGTAATTGATAAAAGTGATAATATTAATATAATTTAGAAAACCCAATAGTTAAAACAAAATCTTTAATTTCATTTCTGTAATCATTCTTGCTTATGATTTGGCTTCACACTTTGAATATTATCTCGTAAGATTTTATTCAGTAAAACAAGCATGTCTTTCAGTTGAAACCAGCCTAAACAATACAGAAATAAACATATAAGTGAGTATCTACTTGGAAACTTGTCAATTTCTTGTCAGTAAATGGAGTCAGTCTCTAAGACTTAAAGACAATCTTAAGATAAATAACCAAAGAAATTTTATTTAAAATATATTTGTGAATAGCTTTCATTTATTTAAGTCATACAATCATAAATTATATCAAAAATGAAAAAAAAACTGCCTCGACGTAATGAGTTTTTAAATCCTTAATCCATGAAATTTTCTAGAATCATAGGACTGTGGGGAACCACGTATTGAGAAGTGTCACGGCCCACCTTGCCTTCGTATCATACAACGCTTAGACTTGTCCACGTATGCCAAAAAATCACTCTAGTTGTTTTCTGACCTAATTTTATTTTTTGCTTACTTTCGAGTGTTTTTTTTTTGAAATTTCAACTCTACTCATCCATGTTATAACATAAAAAAAGTCAGAACTTCAAAATATTGCATTTAAAATATTGTTGACACTTTATCTAGACTTTTTTTTTCTTTTTTTTTTTAGTAATCCTCATTTTGGGGACATTCTTTGGGGCATCTATATTAATTCCGCTGAGCATTTCAAGTTTTTAGTTTGTTGAAATTGTACAGCATGTTTTGTTTAGTCACATCTGTTTCAGTCCCTTCATAATCTCAGTCTGTCTTCTGTAAGTTTTCATAATGTTTTGAACTCGATAGTGTGGTAAGAGCATATACAAAATTCAAAATATAATGACTTTTCTGATTGAAACACATTAGCCTCATACTTACATACCCCTGTGTAGTGTTTTCTCTGAGATTTGTATATTCCTCTAATGTCATAGACATAGCATC
>NW_011911914.1:0-1252 GCF_000151845.1 Pteropus vampyrus | reverse complement strand
TTTATAAAGTTGTAATGTATAATTTATGTGTTATAATGCATAATTATAACATATAATGTATAATGGAAACTACTTATGCTTTTATTTTTAAATTTAGTGACAAAAGTGCAAACAATACAATACTCCAGAGAAGTAACTCTGCTCTTGAAATTTCTGATGAAGTTTCACCAACTAAATTCCGGACCCATGGTAAAAATGATCATAATTATTTTGGTTTGTGTTTAAAAGTCAATTTATGTTTAAAGAGAATTTCGAATGAGCCCTAAATTGTCCTGTTGATTCACACACATATGAATGAAAGTCAGTGTTACTTTCTAGAATGTCCAATACACATGAGGGACAAAAGTTTCATCACATTCACGTTCTTCTTATTTGTCAGATGGATAGTTAAAAATGCAAGACCAGAAGCCAAAATATCGAGAAAGTTCTGATGAGTTATCGTTTGGAAGGTTTCTCCTACCAAAAAAAAATATATATATATTATTACAGAATATCCACAAGCTGAACAAAAGTTTCAAATGACTCTTCCAACTCTTTTATAAGTTGTCCTTGAATTTTACTGTTTGATTTTTAAAGAGCACTTGATTAAAAAAAGGTGTTAGTGTAGCCCTGTTTTTTCTTGTGACTGTACTCAAAACATTTACTGAAGATACTATTTTAAGCTACCATTTCAAAAATTTTGCCCCATTTGTAGATAATTTGTATTCAGTTGTACAGTGCAATAACAAACAATATTTTCCCCATCTGTTCTGGTGTAGATCATCTATTTTTTCTGCCCAAAGAACTGAAGTGCCATTTATCATGTGAGAATGGTGTCAGGAAGGTGTTAACGAGAGTGGTAAAGGCAAAGAGATAAGATTAGGTATCCGCATCCCCGCACCTACACCAGGGAAAATGGGCCCTACTTTTCTCCCAAAGAGAAAATTTAGCTTTTCTTTTCTGCTAGGTGACTCTTATACCTACTACTTCCAAGTAATTTCGATTGTGGCATTGGTCTTTCCCATCTTAGATATCAAAATTTGCATGTGTTCTCCATATTGTCAATATGTAAGGAAAAGTTAGAAAAGTAGAAAACCAAACTACAAATCAAAATTAGCATGTTAGTTGTAAAAAATGCTTATTAGCTTTGATTCTCTAAGAAATGTGAAAAAGGATACTGAGAATTTTCTGCGTACAAGTCAGAGATAACTTTACAAAATATACCAGAATTTTAAGTCAAGAAATGCCAGTCTCGTAAAGTGCCATTAATTGT
>NW_011911913.1:0-1961 GCF_000151845.1 Pteropus vampyrus | reverse complement strand
TAAGAAAGATAGTAAGTGTATGGGTCTGACCCACACCCAAACATATAGCAATGCCTCACATTAGATTTGTGAAGACAAGACAAAGATATTCAGGCAGATGCTTGTGCAAACAAGTGCCTTAGTTGCTATCTCGGTGACTGCTTTCAAAGGGTATGTATTGATAAATGAATACCGATCTTGAGCAAAGCAATATTGTTGAGCAAGAGCTAATATTAAAAGGTTCAGGCTTCACAAATTCTATTCTGCCTTTAAGTGTTTAGATGTTTGACATCCTAACAGGTCTATGGTTGAGTAATTGATGTAGAGTGGTCACTCGATGAATCTTTATGGAGTGCAGGAACAATAAAGCTAATAATTGTAGAGTGCCTACCATCCCAGCCACCGTGCATTAAGAAATATCCATTTGATATCATTCTATACTTGACCTTTATTTCCAGTTTGCCTTAAACCCTTAATCATTAAGGGTTTTTACATACTATATACCTAATAATTTCCTCCAGAATATTTTACACTTACTTTTTCTATTTGATGCCACACAATTCTGTGAGTTAAGAAGCAGTTATCGCTCTCTTACAGTTTAAGAAACTTAGGTTTAGACTGTTTACGCTAAGCACAAGCACAAGGTTACACAGCCAACAGGTGATTGAGCTGGGATTTAAACAAAAATATTTTTGTTTCCAAAGATTAGACTATCTTTACTACTTAACACTATCTTAGCTTAAGAAGTTTAAACAGCTTTGGCAGGAAGATGTTCTTTTCTTTGATGACCTTTGTTCAAGTACTTCATAGAGAATAGATCTGTACCGTAAAGCACACCTAATCCTCCAGAGGTGGAGGTTAGTTTTCATTTGTATTCATTAGTCATGTCACAGAAGGAGAGGCTTCACTGAAATTCTGTCTCTGCCCCCAGGAAGTTATGACGGAGAACTTGTCAATTATTCAATAACTGATAAGCTCCTAAGACCTCAACAATTATCAAGAGACAGCACCAGCTGTTGGTGACTACCTGGGTAGGAAAAACTTTGACATGAATGCTGGAGAAATCACCTGTACATTCTACAAAGTTGATGCTGTCTCTTTCCTTCAGGGAACTTCATTCCCCATCAATGAAAGGAAAGGCTTTCTCTAAAATACCTCCTAGTTCCTGGAGAGAAATCATGCAAGTAAAGACCCCCTTTAAAAAAGGGGGTCCTTCATGCATCATACATGAAGGACAAGTGTTGAAGATAAGCCATTGGCCAGTCGACAAATCACACAAGCCACCGCAGAGGAGAGAATTTGTTCACTCAGACCAGTCACCTTACTGCCTTGTTGTACAGTCATGCACATTCCCACTGTGTTTTATTATTAACTGCTTTTACAGATGGGGAAACTGAGGCACAAAGAGGCTAAGTAATTTGCCTTTAGCCATACATTCATCGAGTGGCCACGCTAGGATGTAACCCCAAGCCTACCAATCTGGGAGTAGCACGAGGGCAGAATGAAGCCACCACGATAGCCAGGAGAGAACCCAGACTGCCCAAGAGCTACACCCTCAGGCCCACAGTTCCTGGTGGAATAGAATCAGAGGCTGACATAAGAGATTCCTGCTTAGTTTTTCCAGCTTCGTTGTAGGGGATGTGGCGCCTGCCTTTGAAGACGTCAAAGATTAGTTGGGAGCGAAAGATGAAAACCCAGGGAGTCATCAGAGGGAAACGCCATGCTCTTTTCCGCAGCTCTGACTGTGGAAATGATAAAGACCAGAAAGCTCGGTGTGGGCAGCGGAGGTGGCACTTCCTTGGGTAAGAGAGGCAGAGAGATCAAGTAGCTCTAAGTAAAGATTGCCAAGTATAAGACTTTTTTCAGAAAGCTTTCAGTAAGGGAGCTCCCAAAGTAGGTGAGCCTGCAAGGCTGCGTGTCCTCTGACCCTTATTGCTCTGATTTCATCTTGGGCATGATCCCTATTGACCTTCAACTCCACC
>NW_011911912.1:0-2725 GCF_000151845.1 Pteropus vampyrus | reverse complement strand
CTAAATCTAATACCATCCTTAACCCTAACTCTACCCCAACGTATACCAAAACCTAAATCTAACCTTAACTTATAGATAACCCTAACCCAAACCCTAACTCTGAACATAACCTTAAAATAAAGCTAATCTTACACCTGATTCTAACCCTAACACTAACACTCAGCCTAACCTTGAACCTAACCCAAAATCTAAAGCTTATCCCCTTACACTAAACCTAACCCTAACCCGAACTTTAACTCTAAAAATAATTCTAACTCTAACCGTAACTCTAATATTAACCCAGACACTGATCCTAACACTAAAACTAAAGCTAATCCAAACCTTATATCTAACCCGAACACTAACACTAACCCTAACCCTAAATTTTACAATAACAATAAACTTAAACCTGATCACTTATGCTAAACCTAATCCTAACCTTAACATTTCCTCTAAAAGTAAATCTAACCCTAAGCCTATCTCTAAAACTCATCCTAACCTTAACTCTAACACTAAACCTAACCTTGATCTTAACACTAAAAGTAAAGGTAATCCTAAACCTAATTCTAACCATAACCCTAAATTTTACACTAGCAATAACCCTATCCCTAAAACCTTATTTTCACCCTATCCCTACCCCAAAGCTAAGCCTAACCGTAAAACTAACCCTAACAATAACTCTAACCCTAACCTAAAACTAATCCTAACTCTAACCATAAACATATACTTAACCCTAAAATAAACTTTAAGCAAAACCTAATGGTAATCCCATGCCTAACCTAATCTTAATCCTGACCCTAACCCTAACCCTAACACTAATCCTAACTCTAAACTCTTGCCTTAAAAATAACCCTAACCCTAACCAGAACCCTAGCCTAAACTTAAACTTAACCCTAACCCTAATACTAACTCTAACCCTAAAGCTAGTCCTGAATCTACCCCTAAAACTAAAGATAATCCAAACCCTAATTCTATCCCTAACCCTAAGATTAACCCTAACCTAAAATATTACACTAATAACTCTAACCCTAAACACTTATCCTAAACCTAACCCTAAACCTAAAGCCAACCCTAACACTAACACCATCCCTAATTCTAAACCAAACTGTAACCTAAACCAAACTCTATCAAAAACCATAATTTAACCGTAATCCTAATCCTAACACTAACACTAACCCTAAAACAAACACAAACCCTAACCCTAAAGCCTCACACTAACACTAACCCTAACCCTAACCCTAACACTGATCCTAACCTTTAAACTAATGTTAATCCTAACCCTCATTCTAACCTTAACCTTAACAATAACCCACAAAATAAATTTTAATCTACGAATTACACTGCCTTAACCCCTTAACCTAAAGCAAACCCTACTGCTAACTTTAACTCTAAGACTAACTCTAACCCTAAGTATAACCCTAACACTATCCTTAACCCTAACTCTAACCCTAACCTACGTCAAACCATAACTCTAACCATAACTTAAAACTAACCCTAACCTAATGCTAACCTTGATCCTAACCTTAAAACGAAAGCTAATCGTAAACCTAATTCTAAACCTAACGCAATACTAATCCTAACATTGACTCTAACCCTAAAATTATAGCTTATCGTAACCCTATTTCTAACCATTACCTTAAATTTTATGTGATAATAAGCCTATCACTAACCTTAACCCTAACACTAACCCTAACCGTAACATTTACTATAAATCTTCCCATAACCTAACACTAACCCTGAAACTAACCTTAATACTAATGCTATGTCTAATCTCTTCCCCTAACCATAAGCCCCATCCTAACCCTAATCTGAACCCTAACCTAAAACTAATACTACCCCTAACACTAACCAATCCGCTACATTTAAAGTCTAACCATAACACTAACTCTAACCCTAACCCTAACAATGATCATGACCTTAAAACTGAAATTAATCCTAACCCTAATTCAAACTGTAACCGTAATAATAACCTAACCTTAAATTTTAAACTAAAAATAATCATGACCATAACCCCTTACACATAACCTAACCATATCCCGAACTTTAACTCTAAAAATAATTCTAACTCTAACCATAACCCTAACGTTAACACGAACACTGATCCTAACACTAAAACTAAACGTAATCCTATCCCTAACTCTAATCCAAACACTAACACTAACACTAAACCTAAATTTTACACTGACAAGAAATTTAAAGCTGACAACTTACTCTAAACCTAACCCTAACTCTAACCCTAACTTTTAGTCTAAAACTAAATCTAAACCTAACCCTATCCCTAAACCTCACCCAAACCTTAACGCTAACACTAAACCTAACGCTGATCCTAACACTAAAACTAAAGCTAATTCTAAACCAAATTCTAACCCTAACCCTAAATTTTACACTAAAAATAACACTATCTCTAACCCCTTATCCTCAACCTAACCCTAAACCTAATGCTAAGCCTAACTCTAACACTAACCCTAAACAGAACTCTAACCCTAACCTAAACCTAAACCTAACTCTAACCCTAAACATATACGTAACCTTAAAATAAACCTTAAGGAAACCCTAATGGTAACCCCATCATTAACCTAACCCTAATCCTAACCCGAACCCTAACACTAATCCTAATTCTAAACACTTGCCTTAAATCTAACCCTAAACCTAACCATAACCCTAACCCTAAGCTTTCCCGAACCCTAACTCAAACCCTATCCCTGACGCTAACACTATTCTCTTAGGCTAAACCTAACTGTAACCC
>NW_011911911.1:0-2820 GCF_000151845.1 Pteropus vampyrus | reverse complement strand
TATTATGCAATAAAGGGTAATGTTTTTTGGGTAATTAAAAGAACATTTTGCCGCTATACGAACCAGTTCTAAACCCATATAGACTTCAATCGTCTGCAAAAAACGGAGGTGGGTCACTGATCCAAGTAGATATTTTCAGGCATTCTCAAATATCTAAAGGTTGGCACTTTAGAGGCCAAATATCCAAGATTTTTGGTTACTGATTTGTGTAGATACAGCAGACACTTAAGAACACCGAGAGTTACAAAGTTGACTTCTCCATCCGTCTCAGAGCAGGACCAGGGAGGGCTGCCTGGGGTCACAGCTGAATCTGAAATTCTTGCTGGGAAATCTCCCCGCTTTCTCCCCAGGCCCCATGGGGAGCCCCAGCATGTGCACAGCGATGAGACTTGGTTCTTAGCGTTTCCAGGTTTTACCTGAGAGACCAGGTTTCACCCAGAGAACTTTCTGGCACTCAGTTGTTCTAACTTGGAATATCGTTGGAGGGGTGATGCTGGCCCCATCGCAGGTCAAGAGAATCTAAAGAGAGAGATGGAAAGAGAGGGCGAGGCAAGCAGGAAGTGGGGAGCCAAGAACACCGGGTCAGCATCTCGTTTGTGATTTAATTCCCAGTATTTCAGAAGGCTCAGGAAAGCCAGGAGTCTGGGGCCTGCTTGAGACTCTTAAATATTCCTTTTCACTGGTTGAGACCCAAATTCACCATCTTTGATGAGATATTGAGAACCCCAAACATCCTGTCCTCAGCTGGGACCCCCATGCTCACCGCTTCCTTGGGTTTGAAATGCATTCAGGGCTGGGACTAAGATGAAGCAGGTGGACACTCGCCTTGGGCACAAAAATTTTGGAGTACTCCAAAATCTCAGTTATCAAGACAAATACAATTTTAATGCAATCTTGTAAAAGGCTACGACAATGCAAAAAAATCTGCAATGAACAAAATATGAAATTTTCATATAAAGATGGGATCTGCTGTTTTACCAGGAATTAAAATTTGAGATGTATGTGTCTACTTTCCTGATCATTTGACCAATTCTGTTTTTAAAAGGACTATGATAAGAACCACGGCTTATTAAAATGAAACCCCCAAAACCCTAACAAGCCAATTTATATCAGAAACAAGCCTGGGATTATTTTTCTGAAACAACTGAGTCAAATTTTCACAATACTTTATGATCTGAATAGATATCGTACCTGAGTCATTCATTGATGGAAATGCCCAATTGAATAACTTGATAACAGGAACAATCAAAACAATCAATCCCTAATCCCAAATGCAAATACTCTGGGGAGTTTATAAATCTGACCACCAAAACTCTTGCAATCAACTCAGGATCCTCACTTTCTCTGTCCCAAAGGACCCTCTCCTTTGTCTGGTAACACGGTCTAGAAGAGAAGAGAATTTCCCAGGTCTGAAGGAATCCAGAGAAGAAAACTCATTTTATGATCATAAGGGAGATGAAAAGCATATTTTAATAGCGCATTTCTTGCTCATCACAGAAGCATCCAAAGTACCTACATTATTTGAAAGCTGCAGGAGAAGGAATAATGAATGCAGACTACGTGAATGATTCGTTTTACTTAAAAAAAAAAAAAAAAATGCAACCAAGGCAGAGAAAGCTTCACCAAAGATCTAAAGACAAAATAAAATCTCTGCTGTTTGCAAAGTCAAGGCAGTAAAGAGATGATTAAGCAAAAACAAACCTGAGATTCAACCTTAAAGGAATTGAGTATCTAAATTTTTTCAAAGGTGGAGAAAATGTCACAAAAGGGTGTCTGAAGGTTAAGGAAACTGTTATGAAAATGAGAATTACGTGCTCTGAGCTGTTCACAGCTCTGTCCCTGGAGTGTGAAATTAGCAACTGAAGGCAGATTTCACAGGCACTTCGGGGAGAGCGTGTTGGTGCCGCTGCGGATTTGAGACGGGGCCTCTCCGCCAAGTCCTGCCCACTTGCAAGCTGCTGTCGTTATTCATGCAGAGCACAGATAATCCTGAGTGTCTGGAGCGGTTTGCACTTATATCGAACGTAGCCTCTCTCCTTCCATCGGAGTGAGTCCAGTCTGAGTGCACGTGGAATGTTTGGGGAGGGGTCGGACAGACCGACATTCTCACCAAAGCCTTGTTTTCTCTTTTAAGAAAAAAACCCATCTATAAGGATTATATTCAATGGAGAGGTTGGAAAAATGTTTCGAAAATGGGAATATGGTTAAAACTATTAAAACTTAAGATATCTTCAAGGGCACTAAGGAATTCTCCGAGTCTGGGTTTCAGATCTGAAACAATTGATGGTAATGTCCACCTTCCCTGTCACACCTTGATTCCGGAGGGGTGGTTTAGAGCACTCAGGACCACGGTGAATTGGGAGAAGTGATTATATTCCCCATCCTCTGCCTGTCTGTCTTGGTCTCATTTGTGTAGTTACACCTGACGACCAAATAAAAGTGTAATTTTTACTTTTCCTACCGTGACCTTGTCGTAGTTATGTGGGCAGAATTGAGCTTGGCCCCAGGTCAAGGGATCCTGTTAACTCAGCTAATAGCTGGAGGAAATGATCTTCTCAAGAGAAAATCTTTAGCTGCTGTAGCATCTTTGGAAGCATGTTGGCCTGTTTTATTGATTAATGTTGAGGAGCATTATATTTCTAAGCACAACCCGATACCAGTCATTAACAAATCATTTCCCTTTCAAATAGAATGATCTCGAACACTCTTGTGGGAAAATTTGAGATACAATAAGAATCAGCTCACAGCTCTTCAACACGCACTGTAAATAAACTATGGATCAGGATGCTTTTTGGTACCAGTAGCAGAAACTCATACTCA
>NW_011911910.1:0-2020 GCF_000151845.1 Pteropus vampyrus | reverse complement strand
TCTCCTCCTAGTCTTTGTCCCATTTTTTAGGGGATTTTAACTAACCGAGGCACATCCTGGGACAGTAACTCCTACGCCACAGGTTCTGGGACCAGTTGGGTCCTCCAGTAAGAAGTGCCTCATTACTGGGTCTGCTCTAGGAGCTGCTTGGTGGCTTTCTTTGAAGGATCTCACAGAGAGAATATTTTCTTTAGGTGCGAGATCGAATGAGAGAACCTTGTAATGTATCTTCCAACTTTAAGAATTTATGGGCACTATTAAAAATTTCAATTGGAAATTTGTATATTTATTGGACTCATTTAAAGCTTTTAACATGAAAGAATTGAGCAACCTCCAGTCTTGGTTACTTCCTTTTGTGCTGTGACTAAGTGGTCTTATTTATAAAAAGTGTTGGGTGGGTGGAGGTAAAATAGAATGTTTGAGGCAGAAAGTTGGTGGTTAATGCCCTTCAAAAGCCGATTCCCACCCCTGGATTTTAAATAAACTTGAGGAAAAAATGTTTCACCTAGTCTCCTTTTCCTCCCAGAAGTTTCCCAAGGGCTGATGCTTTCTTACTTCTTGAATAACCACAAGGAGAAGGAAGAGAGTCATACTGTTTGTGGTTACGTCTTTCAGTGACAAGATTAATGGCTGTCATCTTTGGGTGACGATTTGGGGGCCCATGTCCCATAGCTGTCCTGATGTCATTTTCTTTTTATCTAGCTTATCCTGCGAAGCTTTTGGAAAATGCTGTCTGGCCATTAGAGGCCACTGAATTAATCATGTAAATTTCTCCTTTTAGACTATTTCCAAAGAAAATTAGGTTTTAGTAATCGAATTGCAGAAGAGAGTAAAACAACATTAAAAGAACACTAGACTGAAATGCCAGAGAGCTGAGTTTTTAGTTCCTTTTGTTTTGGGTAAGCAGGAGGGTTTGCACAAACCCAGGCATTTCTCTAAGCCTTTAGTTCCCTAGGAGTCAAATCAGATGGTTTGGATGGATCACCTCTGAAAGTCCGTACTAGCCCTCCCACTTGAGGTCTGTAACCTGCTCTGGACAGGAGTGCTTCCCTGTAACACTGGTGACAACGATATCCTTGGCACTTTGTATCATTCCCAGCTGGTGCAGGACTGGTACACCTCCACCTGAGTAAACTACCTATGATGAACATTTCACAACAGTCCTTCCAAGTACTGCGAATTACTAATGATAATATCAGATATTTGTACAGCATTTTCTATTTTTTGCATCCATGACCAAAACATCTTCATTTGATGGGCATAATCAACACATTAAGTAAATATGGCTGAGTAGTTGTGTGTGTGTGTGTGTGTGTGTGTGTGTGTGTGTGTGTGTGTGTGTGTAATCTCACATCTTCTTTATCCATTCATTCATCAGTGGACACTTAGGTTGTTTCTATACCTTCACTATTGCAAATAATGCTGCTCTGATCTTAGGAGGGCAAGCCTGTCATTTGTGACAACATAGATGGACCTTGGGGGTATTATGCTAAGTGAAATAAGTCAGATGGAAAAAGACAGATACCACATAATTTCACTCATATGTGAAATATAAAAAAAAAGAAACAAAAAAAATCAAACAAAAAAACAAACTCAAAGAGTCGGACAACAGATTGGTGGGTGCCAGAAGGGGAGGGATGGGGGGCGGGGCAAATGGTAAATGGGCTCAATTAACTGGTGATGGGCGGAAACTAGACTTCTGGTAGTGACCATGTAGTATATACAGATGGTGAATTGTAATGTTGTATACCTGCAATTTATATAATGTTGTAAACCAATGTTACCTCTATTTAAAAAAAAAGGATAAACAAAATCAATTCCATTATGTAAAACAGGGGTCCCCAACCCCCGTGGCCGCTGGGCCGCACAGCAGGAGGTGAGTGGTGGGTGAATGAGCGAAGCTTCACCTGTGTTTGCAGCGGCTTCCAGCTCTAGCATCACCGCCTCAGCTCCATCTCAGATCATCAGGCATTAGATTCTCATAGGAGCACTGGTCCCTGGTGCCAAGAAGGTTGGGGAC
>NW_011911909.1:0-1282 GCF_000151845.1 Pteropus vampyrus | reverse complement strand
GCTCTCTGTCTAGGAAATTATTCCGCTTTGCAGTAATTTTCACGGGGCAATTGAAGACATAATTGTACAAAACACATTTTGAATCTAGACGCTTGAAAAGAGAATTACAAACATCTGGGATGGAATATGGCACTCACGTTTCCACTTTGGGTGGGTTTTGCCAGCAGCGAGCGCCGTGGAAGAAAATGGCAAAGGACAGGGTTGGCGAGCAACTCGCTTTAGGGTTCAGTTCGCATTTCAGTTATGCTTTCTGCACCCTCACCTCGCAGGCCTGCACGCGCCTACGCCCTCCGTTCTGTATGGGGCTTATTGTTTTTATTTCACACAAATGCCACTTTGATTTGCTGTAGCGCTTTCTCCTGTGAAGTGTATCCCGTTTCCTTGCTGCGTGAGTGTCCTGGGCTGTCACACACAACAGCCGTGTACCCTCCCACAACTCCGCAGGCCGGTGTCCGAAAGCCAGGTGTCACAGGGCCGCTCGCGCAGGGCCACCTTCCCGCCTCTCAGCTGCTGGTGGCCCTAGGACAGCAGGGGCTGAGGCCTGTGCGCCCCGAGACACAAGGCCGCCGAGGCTCTGGGGCTTTATGACAGCCCTGCCAGGATGTTAGCGTGGACCTGAGCAGTACTTCAATGAAAAAAAACAAAAGGGAACCGGAAAGGGACACAAACCCTGCGGCCACGGGGTCCTCCCTGCAGGCGGGTGGGGCGGTGTGCGCCTTCCGTCCCCACGGCGCTGCCAGGCCGCATGCAGCTGGGCTCCTGTCTCCCTGGCTGCAGACCGCGGGAGGAGAGGCCCCCGGCCGGCCCAGCGTTTGCGGTCAGCGGGTCAGCGCTTCCTTCTCCTCTCTCCATCCTCGGCTGGGCCGGATGCCCTCATAGGCCAGCAGCTCCTTCAGAGGTCCTGTCCGCTCAGGGTTTGGCTGCTGTCTACTTGCCCACCCCCGTGTGGATGTTTGTCCCCGTCATGCTTCGGGCCTTCGGTGACCAGCAGTGCCTGTGGCCATTCCGCGCCTTAGGGTCCCATCCCCTAGCTCTGCTCCTGACCCCAGGGCCCCTTAAATTTCTAATTCTGTAAACCGTTAGCAGCAACTGAGGACATCTGGGCATTTTCTCACTTCAAGTTATTTTTTTTTTTTTAATCCCCCTTCTAACCTCCAGTTGCCACAGGGAGGCGCCAAATGGGTACAACCTGGAAGGAGAGCCCTGCCTGGGGTCTCTGCACGGCCCACACCGTCTCATGTCCCTCACGGGGGCCAATAAGGCCCTCATCTGCTGGGGACAT
>NW_011911908.1:0-2661 GCF_000151845.1 Pteropus vampyrus | reverse complement strand
TATAATAATATACATCTTTTTTTCATGCATGTGCTTTTTTCAGACTCTTAAAAAGTATGATTTTTAGGGTATTACTTACTCATTCTCGAACCTCTAAAAGGTTAAACCAATGTGAAGACACCTTATCTCAAGTGTCTTTCTCAGTTAAAAAAAAAATCCAAAGTCACTTAAAAGAGTCACTAAAATGTATGGATATGCTCGAAGCTAAAATAAAACAAATATAAGTGTGAATAACAAGAAACGCGAGAGATTCTGAAGGTATCTGAAAGTATTTCTAAAACTGAGAGGAGTAAACGGTTTGATGAAAACTATCCTTACTGACGTCAATTCAGCTTGGGGTCTTAGGAACCAGATCGGAGGCCAAGCCCATGAAGAAGCCATGGAGAGGAAGCACAGGCCCCTGTGAGTGAGTTCACCCCTTTTCTACAACGTTTTTGGAAGGAAAGTAAAATTGCTTTCGGTAATAATATCGCAACTTGACAAAGTTGTCATCCTTTGTGTAAAATCCTAAGAACTCTTTCTCCCCTTCATGGGAAAATGTGTAAGACAGTATTTTGCACTTGATCTGACTCTCAAATGGTGGCTTCACGTTTCTAAGGCGGTGATGCTGGGGACAGACTTGGATGTGCTCTGGCTTTGCAATAGTAGGACCCTAATATAGGGTGGCTGGGGAAGGCTTGAATGATGGTGATGTCGGCAGAGCTGCTTCGGGATCAGCTCGGAGGCACCAAATGGAAGCCCTGATACTGAAAATGGCCCCATGCGTCTCCACTCCCTGAAGACAGGAAAATGGCCCAGGCCCTGGCCCTCGTGGCACTCCCTGGAGTAGGCCAGACCTGCTGACTTGCTTCTAACAAACGACATGGCAGAAGAGAGAGGGGACGTCCCTTCTGAGACCCGTGGCTTGTATTTTGGCTGCTTCCTCTCGCCCTGTCAGGTGGCCCTCTCAGGGAGAGGCGGCCCTACTTGGAGGCCCAGCTGGGGGAAGATGAAGACCCGCCCTCTTCTGTGGCGCCTGGAGAAAGTGGTAGCCCTGGCTGTTTCCTCCACGGGGACCCCCTGAGAGACCGTGAGACCCCCTGAGCCAGAGCCATCCCGCTGGGCTGCTCCCAGATTCTTGAGCCGCAGAAGCCGTGGGATAATAAAGGTGTTGTTTCCGGCCGTTACCCTTCCCCAGGGCTGTGACAGATAGGAAGTTTGTCCTCTGGTCCCTCAGCCACCAACCAAAAGGCAGGAAAGGTCAGACTTTTGAGACACAGTTGAAGAATCATTAAAAGACTTTTAAGTTAACGAACAGACGCCTCTCCAGCTCCTCCTCCCAAAACTCTCGGAGTCGCCAACCTCCCGGCCATCCTGCTGGGCGCACTTGGTGACAACCCAGGGACAGCGCGGTCCTCCGCGTCCCCGCCCCCCATGCCATCGGTCTGGAACCCCCAAACTGCGCCAGGCCCGGCTCTGCGTCCAGGCCTGCGGCTGCCAGCTGCCCACGGCCTCCGCCGGCTTCGTCCTACGGGCTGGCGCCACACAAACGTCCCACCGGTGGCCGTGTCAGCCTACTAAACCCCAAAACGACTTCATTCCGGTGAGTCCTCGTACTGTCCCAAACCTGACTCCCCCGGCCGAGGCCCCTGAGTCCTCGGGCTCCCCCGTGTGACCCCCTTCCCGTGGCCCCATTCACCTGCAAGTCGCAGGTGCAACAGGCTTCCTTTGGGGACTTCCCCACCCTACCAACCCCCCCGCGGTGTCGCCTGGAACCCCCGGCAGGGCAGACAAAAGCTGTGCGTCCCTGCGCGTGACCTTTCCTCTACTCCTTTCAACTAAACTGAGAACTCACTGATACCAACGCCCGGCCATCTTCTGTCCCCACCATATTCCCTCACGAAAAAAATCTGCACGCTCTGGACATTAGGGGAAGAGAACAGGAGGAAAGTGCTATTAACTGGGCACCCGTCATGTGCCAGACACTTCATAAGTGTTAACTTCTTCAATCCCCGCAATGCTCCCCGGACGCGAACTTGGGCGGGCGCTGGACGAACGGGAAGATGAACTTGGGTCAGCTGTCCAAGGTCGCCCTTCCCGTCCGTGGTAGAGCAGGAACGTGAACGTAGGGCTGGGGACCGCCAAGCCCGTGTTCTTCACGCCTGCCACACCGACCCCGACACCTCCTCAAGGACTTCACCGCACTGACATCGGCGTGCCTCGCGATGACAGCGCAATGGGACACTGTGGCCCAGGGAGCAAGAGGAGCACCGGCCTGTGTCCACGCCTCACCTGGCCTCTTCCTCGGGCATGCCAGTTAGCCACCTGGGACGATACTCCTGTTACCAGGGGAAGGTGGCAGTACAGGTCCTGGGCTGGCACTGGGATTGACGGGGCCAGTGCACATACGGCGCCCAGCACTTAAAAATGGCAGTGCTTCGGTTTTGTGTTGGCTCTGTCCTCCGGTCTCTCCCAGCAGCAAGTTCACCAAAACACACAATTCTGTGACTTTCCAAGTATAATTTTAAAAATATGTATGCCCCACGTTTTATTGGTTTTTATTTGTGACTCGATAGAATGTGGTTAGTGGTTGTTGGCTTTTTTTTTTTTTCTTTTTTCCTGCGTATTGGATTCACTCTCTACAATGAAATCTAAAACAGAACTCATACAATCAGAATTTTT
>NW_011911907.1:0-2392 GCF_000151845.1 Pteropus vampyrus | reverse complement strand
GACCTCTTAGCTTTAACATTGGTCTAAAATACTTCAGGAAACAGGTATTTGAATATCTGCAAAAGCAGATATTTCCTCAGCATTAGCACTTGTAAAAGGTACCAATCACAATAATAAAATTGTAAATAGTTTTAATTATTCTAGGTGCATTTACAACTAAAATATTTAAAAGACTTTCAATGGACATAGCTCAGATATTTATTTTTTTCTATTTTGCTCCTGAGAAACTTAAAACAGAGAGAGGTAGATGATTTGCTAAAAAGTGTTTAGCTAATAAGTGATGGGCCACTCATTGATGACCGCTCAGTCCAGGATCCAATTTTCTTTACTCCATGTTCTTTCTCCTGTTAAGATTTGACTCACAACCTAAAAATCCTTGATGAGGATCAAAGTTCCTAACTTCACTACAATGAAGATGTTTTTGCAAAAGGGCAAAGCAGTTTTCAAACTAGATTCACATTTTCATTGAGAAATGTCTAAGTTGGAACTGCCGCTCTTGTCCCTAGTCTATTTCTATGGGCACGAAGTAGGGGAGTCTTGTATGGTTAAATTATGTATGGTTTGCTCTGTTTGGCTGCACCACAGTCAAAGATAATTATTCCAGTATGCTAAATTTTCTCTTTCTTAAGCAAAATGCATTACCTGCATTACTCTTGCCGTTTCCTCTGATTCTTTGTATTTTTCTCAGTCTGGGAGACTGGACTCAATTCTCCCAACTGCTCTAGAGAGACATCTTCCACAATTTTAGTCCACACTGCACTCTTTCTCCCAAACTCAAAGGATTTTAGAATCTGGAGGATGTAATATTGGAAGTCGATTATATTCATTCTTTTGCTCATCAAAAAATTTAAAATAACTTCCTTGTGTATATTTCTAGGCTTGATAACCTGCTGCTATAGAACCAATTACATGTGGATCTTACTCCAAAGAACTAACAGCATTTCAGAGGACAGTCACTAAGGAATCACCACACATCAGGAACCATGTATGATATAAAGGCTTCACATACATCATCTTATTGACACCTCACAACAATCCTGGAGGGCTTCATAGATGATGGAACTGGAGTACTTTGGTCCAAGGTCACATTACTAGTAAGTGGCAGAGATAGGACATAAGCCCAGCACTAATTCCAGAAACAAAGTGCTTGGCCTTTAGGGTATTATATCTTTGGATAATTGTATATGCATGCATTTCCATATAGTGTATGTTTGTAGATAAAGTCATTTAGGGAAATGTATAGTGAAACCTATATTTCAAATGTCATGTGTAGTATAAGAAAGGAACAGACAAGGTGCTGTGAGGCTTCAGATGGGAGCAAAATAACTTCACGTGAAATAAAGATCTTTGCACTTGACATGAGCCTTATCAGGGGAATCATCAGTAGTTTGGTTTAACATGAGAAAAGGGTAGATGAGCCTGAGTAAGACTATCGTAGGACAAACACGTAAACAATATGCTGAGAAGTTTAAATTTGGTCACATGGTAATTGCTAAGTTTTTAAAGGTGTTTAATGTAGATTGAAAGATCAGAGATGAACTTCGAGAGGATTAATCTGTCAGTTTGAGCAGCAGGATAGATTCAACGAGGACCATGCCAGTGATCTAAGTTAAGCCTTGCCCTGTTAATTCCTTCCAAAAGCAGTTATGAGTCTATTGCAGAAGTCCAAGTAATAGAAATCTGACTTCATTATATATCTAATTTTAGCTTGTTTGCTGATGGTGTCAAGAGTCAAATTCTTATTTGTTAACAATTAATAATAACAACAGGAACTGACATTTTTTTCTCATACATTCTTCCCTTCATTGGACCTTCATATACATTATCCATTGAATTTTTAGGCCACCGACTCCAGAAACCTGAGGATCATAGACTAGCAAAGTGCTGAAAATATAGTTACAATTCAAAATATTTGGCTAATTTACTAATCTATAAGCAGCCATTCTGCTTCTGTGCTTGTAGCCATTCTCCAAAGTGTCTCCACCCATGGTTATCAAAGCATAAATAATAATCACAAAAATAATTTTATAATACTTTTTAATAAATAAGTTATTAGTAATAGTCAACAGGAGTCAAATAATTTAAGTATAATCTTATAAGAATATATTATTATTCCTACATTCTATATAAAGAAACTAGGGCAGAGAAAGTTAATTTGCCCAGGCTTATATATTCATTAGGAATAGTTCTGAGATTCAAATGCAGTCATGATGACTCTAGAGCCTGTGTATACTTAATCATCAATCTCCTAAATCTAGATTGTCTAGTTTTGGTTCCTGAGTTTCTATGAGACAAGAGAGTTTTCACTAAGGGCCCTAGAAAGAAAAGCTATATTTAAAATTATACACACACACACACACACACACACACACACACACACACACACACACAC
>NW_011911906.1:0-1525 GCF_000151845.1 Pteropus vampyrus | reverse complement strand
CCCGCCCGCCGCTCCTCCCGCCTGGCTACAGCGCACTAGCCCAGCGCGGGACGCGCACCGGGGACCCACACACCCGCCGCCCGCTGGACCTGCATCTGTCTCGGCCAGAGCGCCCACCGGATAAACGGCTCCGGCCTACACCTTCAGCGACTCTGCTTCGCCTCCTCCGGGACGCCTTCCAGGCTCTCCGCCCTCCTCCCGACTTCTCCACTCCCACCTCCACCCCCGCCTCTGGACTGTGCTCACGCGCACAGCCGCAGGCTCTGCTCTACCCGCGCCCTCGCATCAAAGGAAAGGAGAGGGCATGGCTCTGTCCAAGATGCCGGCGCAGGCCCTCTCCGGGCTCACGCGTCTCTGCCACACTTCATGCCTTGACCGGCTGTGCAGCCTTGAACCAGTGACCACAGACTCTCATCTGTGCAACAGGAATGAAGCAGAGTCGTTGTGAGGACCGAATGCGGGACGCTTTGAACAGGCTTAGAGCAGCAGCCAGTGAGCCAGAAAAATTATTAATCAGTATGAGTATCAGCCTGGATCTTGCTGCTGTGTCACCCAAGGCAAGGTGCCTCACTTACAAGGAGCCTCACTTCGCTGAGCCCAGACTTCTCTGGAAGATGAGGATGGCTTTGCTGTCTCCCGAGGTGTGTGGGAGGAGTCCAGAAGATCCCTGGGAACAAGTAGCAGCCTCGCTGCCATCCACCCTGAAACATGGGCGAATTAATCTGGAAATGCATTAAAATGCAGGTTCCTGGGCCCACATCGACCCTACTGAATCAAAATCTCAGCAGGTAGGGCCCAAGAACCTGCATTTAACAAACACCCAGAGACTCAGGGACTCCTTGAGAAAAAGAATAATGCTCCATTTCTTAGTCCAGAGTTTATGGTCTCGTGTGCTTGATCTCCAAACTATGTTCCAGACTCATCTTCCCAAAATCCACTCCAGGCTTTCTGACCTCCAACCTGGATCCTGTGTTCTCTCCACCTGGCCTGCCCCCGCCCACAGGCAGGCTGGACCTCTTTCACAATCCTCCAGCCAAAATTAAACAAGATAATAGAGTGTTTCGCCCTGTGGCTGGCACGTAGCAGGTGTGCAATCATGGGAGTCCTGCAATGCCCTGAGCGGAAGTGGTTCTCACCTCTGTGCCCACTTACCAGGCTGGCTCAGCACATGGCCTCCAGCCTGCAGCACCAGCCCCTGTCCCCCTCCCCCTTGTGGGGTTACAAACTAAGGAGAAACACTATCGGGCAAGCCCTACTGTGTGCAGGCCCCATGCGGGGCACTTGACAGATGTCCCATGTGTCTCATGTCTCCTCCGGGACAGGAGCTCATCTCTGGTTACCCCTGGGTGAGACATGCTTGTAAGGGTGTGTACGTGAGTGTGTATGTGCACTGAGTGCAGAATACATTGGTCCATCCTCAGTAGCATGTCGATAAAAGGAAGTTGTTCCACGAGTATTGTTTGAGTCTCCACTTGTATGGGGTTGAGAGACAGACAGGAAATGGATAAATGAGCAGGGCTATGAC
>NW_011911905.1:0-2574 GCF_000151845.1 Pteropus vampyrus | reverse complement strand
AAAAAGGATCACTCCTGCTTTAACACAAGATGCTGTAAAAGATGTGATTTACTCTCCTATCTAAACAACCAAAAAATAAAGCAGGTGAAATATATGAAACAATGGTTTTCAAGACACTGGACATCATGCAACAAGAGACATTGATCCCTGAGAAACAGGACACAAACAGGTGGCCCTATGACTGTCACAGCTCACTGCTTTAAGAGTTTCCAGATCATAACATAGACAAGAAGAACTGTGTGAAACTGATGTGCTTCCTGAGTTGAGAATCTAAGATAACCAGGGATCTGAGGTGGATATCCTTTGGGTATTCATCATAGTACTGATCAATGCATACATTGTGTAAACTACCAAAGACCAAGGTAAGTACCATCCAAAATGAGTAAAAGAAACAACTATTGCTATAGCCACAGCCAAGTTGAAAAATACCACAATTCACAGGGCACTGGATAAAGTATCTTGACTCATTATTAGGACAAAATCAGCTTTAGTCTAAATACTGCTTTAGTCCTGTCTAACACATTTTGAAATCAAGAACTGAAAGAATCAAACTTTCCAAGTAATTTAACTGCATCCAAGAGCAAAGCTCAAATATATTTACGGGAATGCAAAAATATCCAACCACTGAAAGATAAAATTCAAAATGTGTGGCGTTGAATTCAAATTATCAGTCAGGAAAATATGAACCAGAATGAGGAGGAAGAATCAATTAATCAAAACAACCCAGAATTCTAACAATGTAGCCAGCAAAGAACATTAAAGCAGATATTAAAATATATTCTATATGTCAAAAACTAGTGTAAATATTGAACAAGTATAGATATGGAAGTTAGAAAAGAGAATCAATTAGAACATCTAGTGGTGAAAACGACAATGCCTGAGATGAAAAATATACTCGATGGAATAAACTGAAGATTAGATGTCACAGAAGAAAATATAATAAACATGAAGGCATAACAATAAAATTAATCCAAAATAAAACACATATATAAAACAGAAAGAAATATCAAAGGGTCATAGGGCTGTTGGACAACTTTAAGATATATACTATATATACAAAATGAAAAGAGAAAAAAAGAATTGAGAAAAGAAATACTTGTTGAAATCAGATAATGTTAGCATTAGAACATTCTTATTTTTTAAAATTGTGTTTGTTCGTTATACTAGGTCTTTTGCATTTTTGTTATAAATTTTAAAATTGGCTTCTCAATTTCTACAAGAAAGCCTCCTGAGACTTTGGTTGAGATTACATTGACTCTATATATCAAATTTGGAGAGACTGGCATTTCCCTTCTATTCAATTTTCTAATCAATGAATTTAATATAATTTTCTCTTTAAATCTTCTTCAACCATGTTTTGTGGTTTTTAGTGTCCACATCATACACATACTTTGTAGAATTTTGTCCTATTTCATATTTTTTAAAGCTATTTTAAATGATAGTGATCATTTGATTTCAATTTCCAAATGACTTGTCTATATCGCTATCAATCTTACATCCTCCACTCTTGCTTAACACACTTTTTAGTACTTATAGCAGTTTTGTAGAATTCATTGAATTTTCAGCGTAGATGATCATGTTCTTTTAGAATACAGTTTTACTTATTTTTCAATTTAAATGCCTGTTTTGGACACAAAGGCAGACATGTACAGTGGGAAGATAATGTGAATGTAAGGAAAAATACCGCCTATAAGCCAAGGAATGCCTGAAGCTACCAAAAGTTAAGACACAGGCATGGAACAGTTTCTCCCTCACAGCACTTAGAAGGAACCAACACTACCAACATCTTGATTTCATACTTCCAGTCTCTAAAACAGTGACATAATAAATTTCCGTTGTTTAAGGTACCGAACTTGTAGCATTTTGTTCTGGCAACCCCAAAAAACTAATACCCTTTATCATGTTGAAGTTCTTTTATATCTCTACTTTGTTTGAAGATTTATTAAGAATGAATGTTAGATTTTGGCAAATGTCTTTTCCTTATCTGTTGAGTTGAGTATATTGTTTTCTTTACATTTTCTTAACCTGTTTAATTGTATCGATTAATTTTTAAAAGTTAACTAAACATTGTATTCTTGGGACAAATCCCACTTAATCATAATGTATTAGGTGTATGGTATGTTCTATAATTCTTAATTAGCTCAACATTATTATAAGAACCTCAGGAAAAAAGTTGCTAGGTTAAAATATTTTTGTATAGCTAATTGTTATTAACATCTATATATGTGTCAGAAACTGTATACTTATAGACAGGATTGGAGGGTGTGTAGACCAGACAATGCTATGACTATTCACAATATATTCTAACCCCCAGGGGAATCAATGAAGAAATCCCAATGAAATAGTTGTGTATTTTACTCCAACAAAGAATATATTAAATTAACTGTATGTATTTAATCTCATCTACAGATGACTTCAGCTTCCCTAAAGATTCACAGGCTAGATCTTGTTTCTAATAAAGAAAGGCAACTCAGATATTGTAGAAAAAGTAAACAAGGTACTCTTAACTATTAATATTTGAAAGACTAGATCAAGCTTCAAAGATGAAAGCTGACATAGCTCAGACATTTGTCA
>NW_011911904.1:0-1620 GCF_000151845.1 Pteropus vampyrus | reverse complement strand
AAGGAGCAGCAACAGAAAGCAAGCCCATTCCTCGTCCTGTAGGTCAAGTCTAGACAATCTGAAGAGCACCAGCTGTGCCATTTTACATTTGTTTTTTTCACTTCTTTTCCAAGAGGTTTATTACTAATTCTTTTGACCATTCCTCTTCATGACTTCTAAACTTCCCCAGTCATCCTGTTCATCTCGCATTGGGGGAAACCTTTAACAGATGGCTCCTAGAATTGAATGGTATTCCATAGTGTGCATTTGGATATTTTTTTAAATCTAAAGTCAAAAAACTTTTTATTCTTGACAAATTTCACCTTACTGTTTTAGCCTAAATGGGAAATGTGACTGTTTTGTTGTACACTATCCTAATCCCTCATTTAGCACAGAACCATGTGTAAATTTCATAAACATAAGTTGACTTTTTAAAAATACTGAACAAAACGGAGCCGAAGGCGGTGCTGTATTGGAACACTGAAGATCAATCTGTAGTATCATTGAGCCATATTTATCGTAAGGTATCATGTGAAACTATCAAATGCTTGTTGAAATCAACATAAACTTACTGTGCTCTCCTCAGTGTATTGCTTCTTTCCCACTATGGACACACCTGTGGTTTTATTTTCCTCTTGCCCATGGACCGTTGTGATTGCAAATGAATTGTGTTGAATGAATGAATAAATGACTGAATGAGTAAATAAATGAATGACGATACTTGTTAAATCATTGATTCTTAACATCTGAAAAAACTATTATATTTAGTTATTTTATCTATAAAATATTTCAAACATACAAAAATAGGGAATAACATAACATGAGTCTAAGGACTCATGTTTAATACACATGCTTCAGATCATCGATTTAAAGATGGTAGTAGAATCGAAAGCTCCCACACCCTAAGGACATATTCCTAGAAGTGGAATTCTGGGTCATAGGATATACACATATTCGACTCTATCAGTTACTGTCAGAAAGCTATTAAAAGTGTTTCTAACAGTTTATAATTCTGCCATATATGAGAGTTCTAGTTCCCCACGTCCTTAAAGTTGAAAATGTTTGTCTGATGGGAGAAATGTGGCATCTTATTGGTTTTAATTTGCATTTTCCTGATTACTAATAAAGTTGAGTATCTCTTTATATATTTATTGAATATTTAGGTTTCCTTTTCTGTCAGTTGCCCTTTGCCCATTAAAAAAAATTGCTTTGTTTGACTTTTCCTATTGATTTATAGCAGTTTGTTATATATTCTGGACATTAGTCCTTTGTTATCTGCTGCAGATATCTTCCAGTCTCCATCTGTCTTTTTTTTTTATGGTTACTTTGGTGTAAAAAAGTTTTTTGTTTTAATTTAGTCAAATGTATAAGTCTCGTGTGGTATGTGGTGGTTTGGGAGGGTAGTTTTGTTTTTTTGTCTCATTTAAGAAATCCTTCTTTAACCTGAAGTCATAATATGTACTCCTGTATTTTTCAAAAAGTTTTAATGCCTTGCTTTTTACTTTTAGATTTTAAACCATCTTGAGTTTATTTTTGTATATTACGTGAGGTATCTTTTTTCCATATGGATGACAAATTGGGCCATCAGCATTTAGTGTAGTCCATTGTTTTCCCACCAATTTATGTTGCTAAGTCCCCAAT
>NW_011911903.1:0-2035 GCF_000151845.1 Pteropus vampyrus | reverse complement strand
ATTTCACATGTACATGAAATCATGTGATATTTTTCTTTCTCTACTCGACCCATTTCATTCCACGCAATACTCTCTAGGTCTATCAAGGCAATACATTTTTCCATCCTCTTCCTTTTAGTCTGTGTGTGTCTTTTAATCTGAAGTGAGTCTCTTGTAGGAAGCATATGTAGGGCTCTTGTTTTCTTATCCATACAGCCACTCTATCTTCTGGTTGGAGCACTTAATTCTTTTCCATTTGCGGTATTTGTTGATAGGAATGTAGTTATTGCTATTCTTTATTCCTGTTTTTAATGCATTTTTTTTTCTCCTTAAAGAAGTCCCTCCAATAATTCCTGTAATACTGGCTTGGTGTTGGCAAATTCCCTTAGCTTATTTTTGTCTGGGAAGCCTTTTATCTGTCCTTCAACTCTAAATGATAGCTTTGCTGGATAAAGTATTCTTGGTTGTAGATCCTGGGTTTTCATCATGTCGAATATTTTGTGTCAAGCCCTTCTATTCTGCATAGTTTCTTTTGAGAAATCAGCTGCCAGTCTTATGGATGTTCCCTTATAGGTAACTATCTGCTTTTCTCTTGCTGCTTTTAAGATTCTCTCTTTGTATTTAATCTTTGGCATTTTAATTATGATGCGCCTTGGTGTGATCCTCTTTGGATCCCTGGCTTTTGGGACTCTCTGAGCTTCCTGAGGTTTTATGTCTATTTCCTTCACCAGATTAGGGAAGTTTTCCATTATTATTTCTTCAAATAGCTCTTCAATATCTTATTTTTTTTCCTGTATTCCTATGACACAGCTACTTTTACATTTAACAGTATCCCATAGGCTCCTTAAATTATTATTATATTCTTGGCTTCTTTTTTCCTGCCATTCTGATTGAATGTACTTGGATTCCCCATCCTTTACAGAGGTCTTTCGATCCTTTTTCTTTATCCACTCTGCTTATTTCACTTAATATACTTTTCATCTCAGATAATGTATTCTTCATTTCTGACTGGTTCCCTTTTATAATTTCCATTTCCATTTTTATGTTTTCTATTACTCTGTTAAAATTTTCACTGAATTCATCTTCTCTTCCCTTAAGTTCATTGAGCATCCTTATAACCAGTGTTTTGAACTCTGTATCTGGTAGATTGCTTGCCTCCATTTTGTTTAGGTCTTTTTCTGGAGTTTTCTCATGTTATTTTGAGATGCATTTCTTTGTTTTCTTATTTTGGTTGCCTCCCTGTGTTTGTTTCTATGTATTAGGTAGATTTTCTATGTTTTCCAGTTTCGGCCAGGTGGCTCTATGTATTAGGTGCCCTGTGTGGCCCAGTGGCACAGTTTTCCTGATCATTTGTGTTCCTTGTGTGAGTCGTGTGTGCTCTCCTGTTGTAGTTAAGCCTTGATTGCTGTTAGCATGTCAGTGAATGAAACTGAACCTCAGGCTGACTGGTCATGTGTGGGTTTACTTCACAATGAGGGATTTGTCCCAGTGGTCTCTGGTGATTGCTGAGACCATCCTTCAGGTGTGCCATTTGTGGGCTTATTGAGTCGTACTCTGTTACAGTTTGAAGCTGGTGGCTGGGTGTGTTGGTTTGTGGGTATTTAGGGAAGGGCTCTGATGTAGGTCAAGGTCAGCTGCTGTCTGTGACTGGCCCAGGGCTACCTGATAAGTGCTATAAAACAATCCATGGTTGTCTGCTTCTTGTACTGGATCTGGAGGCTCATAGGAGTGGCGAGGCTTCAAATCGAGTCTGGCTACTACCACTATCAAACTAGAGCAGCTCATCAAAAGGCTCAAGGTAGCCTGAGGCCTACTGTTGCCTGCCAGGTGCTCGTAAGTCTCTGTCACTGAAAGAGCCTAACTTTCAGTAAGCCAGTGGGTAATACAAAGTCTCAGGGAGTCACCAGGGTAGAGGGAATGGTGTTCACCAGGTTAATGCAGATTCAGATTTGGCACCAGTGCTGAACCTGGGGTACTCTGCAATTGACTCAGGACACACCAAAGATGGCCACCTCCTGAGTATGGCTTGCAGACCCCAAGAGTTGTTTAAAAAAAA
>NW_011911902.1:0-1732 GCF_000151845.1 Pteropus vampyrus | reverse complement strand
GAGTGTGGAGGGAGAATGGGGTTGGGGTGGCCGTATGTCCAGAAGTACCTCCTCGGTCACCCCCGCCACTCTGCCTCAACCCTCCGAGGAGACCTACCGCTTAGCAGCATCACACCCCATTCGTGGCGAAGCAGAACCCTCTTTCCTGGGGGGTGGATGGGTGGGCAAGGCGTGGGGAAGCCCTGGGGGTGTCTGACGCCCACGCAGGCATAAGGAGCAGGGCTGAAGTTTGCCCACGAGGCCAGTGTGGAGGTGGGGGCTTGTCCGATCCCAATGCTGTTTGCCTCTCTGCTCCGTGGCCAGAAGCTGCCACGCTTCTCGCCCATCTCGACTCTATAGCCTCCCACCTTCAAGAAAGAACCAGTATTTACACTCGTGAGACTCTCAGGCCTGCCTCGAAGTCCCCCATGACAGGCCCCTCACGGACGCTGAGCAGGAAGGAGCGGGGAGGATGTGGAATGAGGTGTGGTGGGGAGGTCTGGGTCTCCTCTTCCTTCTCCGGCCCCTCGCCAAACAGGCACAGGGCTGGCCAGGGGCGAGGAGTCCGTTTTCACGCCCTTGCCCCCTCCCTCCCGCCCTCCCTACCTCCGCGAGGAGCCGCCAGCCTCTCTGCACTGGCCCTGTGTCTTGGCACCTGGTTTGGGTCCTGCAGAGTCGGGCCCCCAGCTCTGGGCTCTGAACCTGTGACCCCTAGCTGTGTGTGGACCTTTCCTCCCCTGGGGGGCCTGAACCCTCTCCTTTTCTTCTTTTAGGGGGATAACGTCATTTATTTTCTCCTCCCTACATCTGCCTCCTCTTCCTCCCTAATTCCTCTTTTAAACTGAATGGCACGAAATTGTTTTCTTCAACTCGAAGATTCCTGTATGGAGAGAATCGATTTCTATATTTGCAATAAATTTCTTATTTAAAACAACAGGGACAAGGTCTGTGTTGACTATCAGTGCCTTCCCGAAGTTGGAGGCCCAGCACCTCCGGTTTCTGGTGCTCGGTGTGCCATGTCTCTTTCTCTCAGAGTTAAGGAATGAGGTGCATCGAGTGGGCAGCCGCCACCCATGGTCAGGGAAAAAGGAAGTGTGCCTGCCACACAGAGGGCGGGCCAGCCGGAGACTAGAGGGTCACTGGCCACAGCCCCGAGCCTGGCAGGGGTTTGTCCTCCTGAAAACCTGGAAAGCCCTCTGCCGGTGGCCCCTACTGCACTTCCTGGGGGCCTGGCCTCTGTCATTCCTGTGTTCAGACCTCAGAGACGGAAGGGCATTAGGGCGTCGCTGTCTCGCTGATTCCCGGGGATGCTTTTGGAGGGTTGGGGTGAAGTGAGACCCAGCGGGTCTCCGGCCACGGCCGGGCCAACTTCCAGGCTGCCCACCTCGTCCCATGTCAGTTCCCAACCTGTCTGCTGCCCTTTTCTCCACAGCTATGAACCCCTGCTTCTCAGAGATCAAAGATGCAAGTTGGCCAGGCATGGCAGGCATGGAGCTCAGTCTTCACCCAGTGACCTCAGGCTGAACTGCCAAACCTTTGCTCAGGTGGAGCCTGGAGCCCCCTCTAGCCCCCGGCCTCCTTGGCCCATGATAGGCAGAGCCCTCCCCGCCCTTCCTCAGACCCCTGCTCTCCACCGACTTTCTCAGGGAAGTCCCTGGATTCAGCCTGGATCACTGTAAGGGTTCTTGGCGTGTGCTCCCTGGCACCGAGCGAGTCCCCTGTGAGTGATGTCCCAGGGTGGCATTCGGCAGCT
>NW_011911901.1:0-2916 GCF_000151845.1 Pteropus vampyrus | reverse complement strand
CTCATCTTTGCTGTCTGTGCCTACTCATCCTATAAACCGTTTACCAAATAGTTAACTTTCCCCTGTTCCTGCCTCCCTCAGGAATGGGGTGATGGAAGGCAAGACGAAATCATGTGGCAACAGCGACAACCATTTGGCCTGTTTAGAGGTGCTTATGCAGAAAAAAAAACACAAGAGAACAAAGGAGAAGAGCATGTGAACTTCTAACCCTCATCCCCACATGCCATTGGCTTGGTGGGTGGCATAAGCAAGTGTTCAAGTTCCCTGACGTGGGCGTTTGTTTGGGGCCAAGTGACAAAGAACCAAATAGGGGAAGAACGTGTGAGCAGCAAGTGGAAAACTACCAAGAACGGTCCAACCCTGCCGGCCGCTCCTGCTGCCTCGCTGAAGTATGGTAGTCAGCTTCACGTCTCCACTCTGTGATCCTGCACAGCCCAGCCGTTCCAACGGGGTCAGCTCTTCTCACATGGTAGAGATTCTGTTTGACAGTTGAGTTTTCTGGCCCAGCTCCTTTCTCAGTTCCTCTTGTCTACATGGAGTGACACTTTGTTTGTTGGGGGATAGGCAACATATTAATGATTGTGAACCGACTCCCGCCTGCAATGCTGCCTGCAGCTTTTGTGAACCCCACATGTTTTAATCAACACATCCAAAGGCAAAGATGGGTCGAAAGTGTTAGAGAGGATTCTTCAGCGGTTGTCCGAATGGATCTGCCGAACATGTACTTGGAGCAAGGCGGTAAGCTTTCTGGAAAAAAAAAAGGTGCAGTGGCTACGTCCAAGAATTCCAGAAGGTTTTACCTTTGGGCTTCCATGTTGGCTTTAGCATTTGGTGAAAGTTTTCTGGGGATATGAAAATATGGGGACCCAAGGAGGGCCAGAGGTCTTTTCATGAGTATATGTTGGCTGAGGATGATTAATGTGGTTTATGTTTTTGTAAAACACGATTCAGGAAGGCAGCAGGGTTTTTCTGGAAAGCACATTGGCTCTGGAGTTGAGAGAGGTGGGAATGATCTAGAGTTTCCTCTTATTGTGACACCCTGAGCAAGAAACTTCACCTTTACGAGTGTTTGTTAAAAGGGGACAATGATTCCTGCTTATCTCAAATGAGGCTGTGAGTGAAAAAGTGCTTTATAAAACACAACGTTACCATACACACTATATAATTTCTTTATATGGCTTGTAAATAATGTAAGCCCCGAGAGACACCAATGATAGGAGGATGGGCTGAGGGAGAGAAGACCAAGAAAGAAGATGAGAAAAAGATTTCAGAGAGGTCCAAGGGAGACTTGGAATAGATGGCATCTCGAAGAGAGAAGGAATGTTGCCAGGTCAGGTTAGACATGAATCGCCTTCTCTTTGAGCTTATGTTGAAGTCCTAACTCCCGGTACCCGTGAACGTGACATTATTTGGCAGTAGGGTCTTTGCAGGTGTCATTAGGTTAAGATGAGGTCATACTAGATTATAAAGTGGGCCCTAATCCCATAACTTGTGTTCTTTTAAGAAGAGGGAAATTCGTACACAGGGAAGAAGGCCATGTGAAGATGGAGGCGGAGATTGGTGTGATGTGGTCACAAGCCAAACATTGAGGATTACTGGCAGCCACCAGAAGCTGGAAGGGACGATCCCCCTGGAGAGCTTTGGAGGGAGCGTGGCCCGGCTGACACATCGATTTCAGACTTCTGAACTATAGAACTGTGAGAGGATAAATTCCTATCGTTTTAAGCCACCAGCAATTCTTGGTTATTTGTTACAGCAGCATAAGAAATTAATAGAGGAAGGGAAAATGTCTATCAGATTTAGCAACAAGGAAATCATAAGAAATCATGATGAGAGCAGCTTTGATGTAGCAATGAGGGGGTCCAGACTGGAGCTAATGACAAGAGAAATGGAGACTTAGCATAGGCAACTCTTTCAAAAACTCTGGCTATGTAGGGAAAGAAAAAATAGGGCAGTAGCTAGAAGGTGTTGAGATTTTTAATATGAGGATTCAATCCTACTTAAATGCTGATAGGAAGAGACATTAGAGAAGAAAATCTTTTTTGAAAACACAGGAAAAGGAAGAATTTGTCACAAGCAAGATCTCTCTCTAACAGAGGTAGGTGTGGGATCCAGAATGGAGGGCGATGAGTCCAGGTGAAGATGCAGATGGGTTGGAGGTTTGCAGGAAGCCAAGTGAGCCTGCCAGACAGTATTCTGGGGGCCAGAGTGGACAGGGCAGGGCAGGGCAGGGCCATTCAGAAGTTTGACAATTGAGAACAAAGCTAGTGATAGCCAATGGGAGAATGAGAGGCCTGATGGGAAAAACGAGATTGCTAGGCACCAGAGAAAGACCAGGGGGAAGTGGCGGGTAGCACAGCTTGGGATTGCCTCTCCCACCCACCCCCCTTCTCCTTGCTGATCGAGGTCCCTTGTCAGGAATCCACCTCTCAGGGAAGATGCCCCCTCTCATCTTCTACTGGATATTACCAAGTCCGAATGGGGATCAGGTAACGAATGCCGACTGCTATAACAAACCAGCCCGAGATTTCAGTGACCTAACTTTGGATGCATTTATATTTTGTTCAGTGAGTCAGCGGCTCTCTTCGAGTGCCGACTCAGGGATCGCGGTTCCTTCCACCTTGTGAAACTGCCAGATCTATTCCTTGTAGACATGGAAGCGAGAGAGTGAGCCATTGCATGTGCGGCTAGGCTTATCCCTTTGGTTCACATCCTTTTGGCCAGAACCCAGTCAGATGCTTACAACTAACAGCAAAGGAAGCTGGGAAATATAGTTTTTCTGTGTGTCCAGGTAGAAGAATGGAAAGCACATAGAAAGTCTCTGCTTCAGCGTGTAATGACTGGAATTATGGCAGCCATGGTGCAACTATGAGGGCAATTAATCTGACGGGCCGAGGGAGGAAGAGCGGGGAGATG
>NW_011911900.1:0-2423 GCF_000151845.1 Pteropus vampyrus | reverse complement strand
CACATTTCATGCCAATGTAAAACAAGCTTTCTAATTACTTAGTGCTTTAATCATAAACATTTCTCCACCTACTGAATCCAAGTTGATATTTCAACTGTATGGTATGATTCAAGATAGAATGATCACGAGCAATCCATGCTAAAAAGAATAAATGAGGAGAAACTCAGGACCAGATTCTCATTACAAACAGCTTCGGATTTCTTCCTTTTTTTTTTTCCCCTGGCCAAAGAGTCTAAGGACTTCCTTGGCAACCCTGATAGCAATAGGCTTACAAAACAGATTAATGCTACTCTTTTATGGAGCTGGGTCTGGAACAGTTTCTTGTAGGTCATCTAGCTTGTAGCAATTTCATGGCCACAGCTTGCCCACAAAAGCATAGCCTTGTAGTTACAACAATATACAAAAGGAGATCACTGAGTAGACAAGCCTGGCTGCCTGGTGCAGTCTCAAGGCACGCAGAGGCTGGTTTCTAATTTCTAAGATTTCAGTACAGCTTACAGTAAACCCAATGGATCTGTTTTGGGAAGTACTTACACCGTATCTTTCCAAATGATGAAGGTACTTAGTGAAAGTTATACAGCTTCCTTTTCAGGGTAGGAAGAAAAGACTGGTCAGTGACTATTACGCGAAAAGCAGATTGCTGAAAATAGAATGGGGCTTTTCATTCAGGCAGCTTATGGATCATATTTACTTCTGTGTCTTAATAGCTTTGAAAATAAACAATTAAAAAAGTTGTTTTGAACATTGTTTGATGTTTTAGGGATATTTCTAAATTTATTTTTTATAAAACTATGATTATTTTCTATGTCTAAGTATCTATAAACATAGTTGTCAAATATTTATATGCATTCGTTCATGTAATTTTTCTTTAAAAAATGGTCAAAAAAGCATAAGCAAATAATAAAAGTTCAAATATCAAAATGTTTTGTCAGTTTAAAAGTCGTCTCCCACTTTCACAGATATCCCAAGTTTCTCCCCAAAGGGGCAAACACAACAAAAAGTTTATTGAACAGTCTATTAGAAAATATACATGTGTTTATGCCTCAAAGTATGTGAACTTTTCATCTGCAAAAATTAGAGCATATTCTGCTCATAGAATTTTTTACTTCATATTTAATAGATGTTAACAAATTGGTTGCCAAAAGAGATTACACCATTTAACACTTCGAACAGCAGCATACAGTTGTTTGCATTTCTCCCATCCTGCTTAGCACTATTTATTTTGAAATACTTTTATATTTGTCAATTTGATGTGTAAAATATTTTAAGTTCATATTAATATAATTATGAGAATTAGAATAATCCTATAGATTTATAAACCATTTACATTTATTTACATTTACTTATTTTATGTGTACTAATGGTGTTTTGTTTACTGAATTGTCTTTATATAATAAAATAATTAAGTACTTGCCTGCCATACAAAATACATCTTTAATGTATTATGTGGCTCTTATACGGTTTGTTAAATGTTTAATATTCGTAAATTGTATATTTTAATTTGGATGAACATATAAATCTTTTCCTCTATGCCTTCTGTGATTTGTGACTTTGTCTACATCCTGACAATTATAGTGTCTAGTATATCTCTAGAACAAACTTTCCTCTAAGCTCTGATTGATATAACTAAATAAAAATTGAATTGTTTTAGCTTATACATATATAGTTAATAAGTAATCAAAGCTAATATACTACTTCTCTCCTAATCATTTTTTCTTGCATTGTCTCTTTTCTATTCTGCATCACCTCACTTAGTCATCACCCAAGCCAGAAATCAGGAATAACTTGAGAATACTGCTTATACACATGCACGCATGCACGCATGCATGCACACACACTCTTACAAGGCTGATACTTACCCAGTACACACCAATGTAACTTTAATGACTGTTGAGATACCGTATCCTTCACTCTTGATTGGAAAATACCCAGTTTTGAGTCTCCTGGGTCCCACAGCATCCTAGCTCCTTCAGCCTCTCCTGTGGATCCCTCAGTATATCAACCACATCAGTAACTAATGAAATAACATGTGTCACAGCAAGGGGTGCAGTGGAAATGAATCTGAGACTAAAGGAAGGCTGTATTTAGTGCATGTTTGGAGGATGACAGTAGGAATTGAGGAGTATCACATCTCTGCATTCTCATGGCAGATGACAGACAAGGACTGCTACTTCAGCCTGGGACCTAGAATGACAAGAAACATGGAGCAGAACTATAGCCCGAAGCCAAACCACAATTAATTTATTGCAGCGAAGCTAGAGATATATCCAACTATATAACTATAACTGTAATGATTTAACTATTTACATATACATATATACATAAAAAGTATGTATGTATAACATATACACACATATATCTGACTCTTTTCTAAAATGATTAATACAATGCCTAAAGAAAGGCCTATAATAAATATTTTTTAA
>NW_011911899.1:0-1674 GCF_000151845.1 Pteropus vampyrus | reverse complement strand
CTTCATTGCTGTGTCACTTACGCCACTTATAGGATGGTCTGTGCCTCAATTTCCTCATTTGTAAAATGGAGGTGAGAATTGACCTTCTGAGTCGTTATAACATTAGACATAAATAACGCGCCCCCAGCACCGAGGAGGCACTTGACAGAGGTAGTGGCTATTATTATTACTGCTGTACTTGTTAATAATAAAAAGGCACTTTATAAATATTATAATTATTACTACGGCCCAAAGGAATCTCTTTCCAGCTGAACAGCATAAAGACAACTTTCCCTTGTCTCAGCTGCAAAATTCCCCTCTAGAAGAAAAGCCATTTGAGGCAAGGCCTGTGAGAGTCACCTGTGTCATTCTGCTTTTTTCCGGCTGACACCTGCATGGTGGTCTCTCTCTCGCTCTCTCTCTCTGTCTCTCTCTCTCTCTCTCTCTCTCTCTCTCTCCACCCCCCGCCTCTCCCCTCTCCCTTCCTTCCTCATCCTCAGTGATCTACTTCCTGAGGTCTTCCCAGCCCAACCTGCCACGCCACCAGCCAGCCACCCTTCTTCCTTCTGCTCCCTCCCCCTCCCCTCAGTCCTCTGTGGGACTTTGCACAGAGCCTCAGTTTCCTTACTTACTCAGTTTCCTTACCACCCACCTCACAGGACTGTGGGAGGATTCAGCGAGATGAAGCAGAGAAATCGCTCAGCCTAGTGCCCAGTGCATAGC
Organism: Pteropus vampyrus; assembly: GCF_000151845.1. NCBI lineage: Eukaryota > Metazoa > Chordata > Mammalia > Chiroptera > Pteropodidae > Pteropus > Pteropus vampyrus. The sequence continues at coordinate 972 of NW_011911899.1, read as the reverse complement.
GAGGGCTCAGTAAAATGGTAGCCATACAATTATTTTCTTATTTCTGTATTTGCACCTCAGTTCCTCCAATGCATTGCGAGTTTTTGAGTCGAGGGTGAGCCCCGGAGTCCTCCCTGGATGATTCCCACATGCATCACAGAGTCAGAGAGAGGGAGAGAGAAAAGGAGAAGGAATGGGGGGGGTGGGGTACAGCGAGCTGTCTGCTCCCAGAAATGCTTCAAAGGAAACACCCTGCCCAGGAGGGCATGTGTTTAAAAGAAAACATGGCTCACACTCCCTTTTCCTTCCTGTGAGATGGAGTCGCCAGAGGGACATGCTTCTCCTACAGGTGGGACCAGCAGGTAAGTTCAGGTGCATGGGGTGCAGAGACCACTGATTGGCCTGTCTCGCAGATGTTGATGACAGAAGGTGCTGTCCTAAACACCGCCATGCATTATGACATCTCACCCACACCATGGCCACATCGGGAGAGAAGTATAATCCCCCGCACATCACAGGTGAGGAAACAGGCCCAGAGAGGTAATTAACTTGTCGAAGGCCGTGCCCCAGGCCCCCGCGTCTAACTGTTCTTTAACTTCTTTCTGTCGCACAGAATAAAACTTGCATTATAAAGAGTGGGCAAGGGGAAGGGCCTCAGACTTTTCGAGGCCTGAATGGAGGGTGTCCGGGTCTGTAGACAGATAGCCTTCCTTAGGCCCCAAGCCTTGATTTAGGATGGATGCATCTCACAGATGGACGGAAAGACACAACTCCACATCCAAGTAGTCAAGTCTAACCAGCGTGAGGCCTCACCGACCGCTCCATTTGCTAAGAAACTGACATTTACTGAGTCCTACTATGTGCCAGGTGCTACGCTAGACCCTTCCATATATTTTATTTCATTTAATACTCAAAGCAATCCTAAAGGGAGTATTTTTATTCCCACTTTACAAACGAAAATCTGAGACAGAGATTTAAGGAAGATGTCAAAGG
>NW_011911898.1:0-1034 GCF_000151845.1 Pteropus vampyrus | reverse complement strand
GGCTTACATGGGGCCATGGTTAAGAGTACAGAATGTGGAATCAGAGTACCAGGGATGAGAACAGCTTCTGTCTCTCATTAGCTGTGACCTTGGGTTAATTTCCTAAACACTCTGTTCTTCAGTTTCCTCACTTGTAAATTAGAGATAATTATACATACCTCAAAGAGTTTTATAAATGAGTTATTACGTATAAAATGCTGAAAGCAGTGTCTGACATAGTTAAGTGCTCAGTACATATCAGCAATCATTAAAATTATTACTGAACATGACATTCTCAGGATTCAAAATAGTGAACCTCAAGAAGTCGCTCACCAGCCCTGAAGCTTGAAGGGCCCTCATCCACTATAGAGATGCCAAGTCAAAAAAAAAACAGAGATGAGCAATGCTCGGGTGACACCTTCACAGTTTGTCTGGACATTTCTATGTGGTTGATGACCACAGGGCCAACCAATCCCCTTTGTGACAGACATTTTCTTTTCTAGATAAACAAACACTTTAATCAAGTTACAGTCAAGTTTTTATGACCTGCTAGCATTTCCTAAGATGGCTTTACATAGCACAGCTGCAATGAGTTAATTTCATGTTCTAACTCTAATGTCACTCTTTCTCAACATTTTTTTAAAATTATTTTTAATTACACAGCAATGCAATATAATGCATTCTTCATTATACCTTATCAAAGCATAATACATTCTCATTGCGAAAACACAAAACTTTACAAATAAGGCTGAAATCCTGTTTTTTGGTTTTTTTTTTATTGTAGTAAAATATACATAACGAAATTTCCCATATTAACCATTTTTAAGTGTATAGTTCAGTAGCATTATGTACATTCACATTATTGTGCAACCATCACAACTATCCATATCCAGGACTTTTCATTTGAAATCCTTGGTCTCAATCCAAGTCCCCTCTTTTTTGGGTTTGGCATATGTATAATTTCAGACAAATTTCCTAGTTTAGGAAATCAACCACATACCCTTCAAGTTGGATGGGGACAACAGTCGACTAGGGAGAGAATCATTGAAGGGTAA
>NW_011911897.1:0-1085 GCF_000151845.1 Pteropus vampyrus | reverse complement strand
TATAAATTTAAATATATATAAACTTAGAAAAGAAGGGACGGTCATGGCTTTAAATTTTCAGAGACATATCTTTTCCACTTCTGTGGGAGAAAAGAATTCTTTTCACTTGCCTTTTGCTTAGAGTATATCTCATAAATTTCTATCTATAGGTACAGATTTGTAATTATTATCCAACCCTCAGAGAAAGTCATAAACTCTCACGTTTTAGTTTTCTATAAACATAATAAATAGACTGGTTTTAGTCATCCTTTTCCCATTATAGATTATTATTATCATCTTCAGAGGAGATTGCAGTTAAGAACTTGTGTTTTGGATCAAGTAGAAGTTCACGTCCTAGTTCAACTGTTTACTAGATTTCAAACCTCAAGAGTATTGCTTAGGCTTGCAGAACCATACTATTTTTTTTTTAAAATCAAGTATTATGTGCTGAACATAATTGTATATGTACTGGACATAATTGTGCTACACTTTTTTTTTTTTAATTTTACCCATCTCTCCCCCTTCCTTTTGGCATCTATCAGCTTGTTCTCTATACCTATGGGTCTGTTTCTGTTTTATTTATTAATTAGTTTTGTTTTTTTAGATTCCACATATAATTGAAATTATGGTATTTGTCTTTCTGACTTACTTCACTTAGCATGATGACCTCTAGGTTCATCCATGTTGTCACGAATGGCAAGATTCCATTCTTTTGCTGAGTAATATTCCACTATATATATGTACCACCTCTTTTTTTGAATCATAGTTTTTCTTTTTTACTTGTAGAACTTATTGTGAGAATGAGAATGTCTGAGATTTAAAACATACATAATATTTAGAATAGTATCTGACATAAAGTAAATAATACACAAATAATCATTTAAAAAATTTAAACAGAGGGAAGTGCCCTCATTTTATCTCTTGCCCCTCATGGATGTGGTATTTAAAAATCGCTCACTGATGCTGTTCTTTTCTACCCTCTTTGTTGAAATATTCACAAACATCAAACTATAAAGGAAGAAACTTACAATCTAAAAGTTACACTATGCAAAATTTATCCAAAATGAATGGAAGTGAAAGTTTTAATGGAAACAACAAAGATAAAC
>NW_011911896.1:0-1853 GCF_000151845.1 Pteropus vampyrus | reverse complement strand
TCTAGTTTAAGAAACAAAACATTACTAAATAGAGCAAGCCCTCAGTGTCCGCGGGGGTCCCCCACAGATACCAAAACCGTGGACACTCAAGTCCCTTCTGTAAAGTGGCATAGTGTTTATAGATGGCCCACGGACATCCTCCCATACACTTTACTTGTAATACCTGGTACAGTGTCAACACCAAGAAATAGTCGTCATCCCATACTATTTAGGGAACAATGACAAGAAAAAAATCTGTGTGTGTTTAGTGGGGACACAGCCATCACAGGCCTAACTGACTACACAGCACACATCAACAACAGTGTAACATTTAAAAACAATGTTTGGTGGGCATTTGGATGAAGCTGTGGGTTCAGAGAACGGCTGGACCCCCGCCCCACAGATACCCATCAATCTTTCCGTGAACGTTACAGATTTTGTGATTCATCATCTTTTTGTTTTCCACCTAGTTATACATGTGTGTGTAGTCTTAAACAATATGTCAATTAGTTTAGAAGATTTTAGAATTTCTGTAAGTAGGCTTACGTGTAATGTATTCTTCAACTACTTTTGTTCCCGTACTGAACGTCACAAATTATAGATTCATCTATGTGAAGAATGAAATGTCTGGCCCAGGGGTCAGCACGCTGCAAGCCTGTGGGCCAAATCTAGCCGCCATCTCTATTTTATTTTATTTTTTTTATAGCTAGCTAGTTAAAAATATTTTTCCTCTTTACATTTTTAAATGGTTCTATTTTAAATAGTTATATAAATACAATAGTTATACAAGTGCCTACATAATACTATACAAGTACCTACATAATACCCTTGATTTGGCCCCTCGACCTGTGAAACTTAAAACATTTACTTTCTGGCACTTCAAGAAATGGTGCTCTGACCCATGCTCCAAGCCATTAATTTCATTGTCAGAGTTTGTTGTTTGTTGTTGTTGTTGTTTGTAAAGTATCCAGTCTCAAGTTGAAGGTCATTTGGATTGTTTCTGTTTGTTTTCTGTTGTAAACACTATCGTACAGACCCTCTCGAGCTGGTCCTTCAGGGTACGAATCTCTCCACAGTGTTTGTCAGACTGTAAGATACGGCCATGGTCGGGTATATCAGACAATGCTGTATTATTTACCAAAATAATTGTGAGAATTTGTGGCCCCACCAGCAGTGCCACAGTAAACGGTCTGTTTTGTTTTGTTTTGTTTTGTTTCTATTTCTCTTCCCAAACTTTGCCTTATGTAGCTCCCTATTTGGGTGTACAGAAGCCAAGATAAAATTTCCAATAACTCTGTCCTCAGGCATCACACACAAACATAGTTTGAAAGAATAAGTCTTCTAAGAGGCTATCATGGTTCCTGAGAGAGGCAGTTGTATTAACCTATAATAGCATCTTATTAATTCATCTGAAGATGATTTTATCAAAATTGTAAAAATACATCGAATTTTATATTCTTGATATATATTTATGTATTCATGATATTCGACTGTTAATAATAGCTTTGTTGGCGCATGTAGTTAAAAATCAAAAGAACATTTTCTAATTATGGGCCAATTTATATACAATTTCAAGTTACAAAATGAAGTTGCAATAGAAACCAAGTAATAAAGCATGTGTGCTGGATGAAAAGTGATTTTTGTGTGTCTCAAAATGTCCAAGGAGACAAGATGCTCTGACAACTGGGTTACAGCCTCCAAAGGACTGTTTCGTTCACTGAGTTGATTTCAGGGACCATATTCTCGCTTTTAGAGAAATTGTCCTTCATCGCGGAAATGTGAACCAATCCATCTTGGGCAACGGTGCTTATGTAGATGGCTCTATTTAGAAATACTATTATAAAGCTAGCCCAAGAAGTTCTATTCCCCTCCCC
>NW_011911895.1:0-1985 GCF_000151845.1 Pteropus vampyrus | reverse complement strand
TGAATGTTTAGTTCCAAATCGACACAGATTATTGGGTGTGTGGCAGATATGGAGTATGGAAGAATTAAGTCAGGTTTAGGTAATGTTGGCTTTGCGGTGCCTATGATGTTTCCATGAGGAGATGTCAAGAAGTCAATTGTTTATATCAGGCTAGAGGTCTGGGGAGAAGCCAAAGCTAATTGCTTAGATCAGAAGTTATCAGTTCAATATTATAAGCCATGAGACTGGATGACAGCACCTATGGAAAAACTAGAGGAAGGGGGAGGCAGGAAAAGCCATCGGACACCCCAAATTTACAGTAGAATTTAGAGGAGAAAAAGCTCACACTTTGGACTGAGAAGAGGTGGTCCATCGAGCTATAAAGAAAACCAAGAGAGTGTGTGTTCATTTTATCTTCTCAAAATGTAGGATAAATGAGTTTTAAGAAGGAGGAAGGAGCCTACTGGGTCCCAGGTCACTGAGATATCAGGATAAGAACTGAGAAGGCACCTCTGGAGTTGGCAACAAGAGGACCATAAAAATCCTTAAGTAGAGCACAGTCCATGGAGTGCTCAGGACCGAATCAACTTGGAGCGTGTTTAGGCGAAAAGCTGAGGTGAGCAGGTGGCCACACTGCTTCCTAATTTGTGGGCTGTGAATCCTCCTCACTGAAAGAATTTTCTTAGAAGAAACAAGGCTGAAGCTGGAAAGGATATGGGCCAACGATAAACTCTTTGTTGAGAGAGGGCATGGATCATGTTTATTTTATAGAATGATCTAGTAGGAGAATATCTTGAGGGCATTTTGGGAAATTCTTGGGTAGGTGAAAGAGAGGGAGTCAATACAAACATGTGGTGGAAATGAACAGAATCTCTTGACACACTGTGGGAACTGAAATGAACAAGAATTCTTTACTCACTGTAACAGGTGCAGCTAGATAAAGGTTTATTTGGGGTGACAGAAGGCTAAAAAGTTCACAACAGAATGTTACAATTTTCTCACTGAAATATGAGGCAAGGGTATCAGGTGAGAGCTGGAATGGGAGAGATGTCAGAAAGTTGGAGGGGAAAGCAGACAAAAGCAATTATTTCAGTGCATGAAAATGTGAATATTATGAAGAAATTGAATAAGCTAATAAGGAAGCGCTGAGTTTCCATGTGAAATCTGTGGTCACACATCCCTCTGCACCCCTTAAGAATTGTGACATTGGGCAGGCCACTTCCCCTGCCAGAATCATGAATGACACTTGTCCGAAATCCAGGATGCTGACTTTGGAGGTGTTAAATGTACAGTGACGGGCACCTTTTAAGGGTTCTCCCAATAGTGGCATTAATAATCCTCCATGTACCACCTGAAGCACATAGGTTCTCTCCCCTACCATGCAGCTAGGGTGTGCCCATGATTTCATAACTTTGCATCACTGGCCTTTTCCTATCTGTCTTTGCCAAATCATTCTTCCTGGTTGTATCAGCATTTTAAACCCATTCTTTAGAGACTATTAAGTACATCGCATCTCCTGAATGCCTTGCAGTGTGCTGAGCGGTGGAGAGAGACCCGAACCTGTTGAGAAGGTGTGTGGTGGAAGGAAGTTAAGAGCACATTTCTACTGGGATAGATGTCTTGCAATATTATACAAGTATTAGATGTGAATAGAGACTGGAAAATTGCTATTTTTTCAGAAGGCAGAATAGCCTCTGCTAAGATGATTCTCAAATCTCTATGGTCACAGAAAAGCACCCTAGCCTGTATGTAACGAGATTCTCAAATGGGGTTCATGAATGTGCATTTTAACGGCCACCCTGGATGTCTCTGAGAAAGCTCACAGGCCACAGTGTGAGGAAATGTGGTCAGCTGACATGAACAAGGGGGTCACACAGACATTGGGTAGAATCTGGAAGCAACACTTACAGATGTGACCTGGTCCAGAGGCACACACTCTATTTCTCTGGATTCTTTTTCTTAAGAGCGTCGATAACTACCCCAGAAGTCTTCAGGATATGTTCCCC
>NW_011911894.1:0-1512 GCF_000151845.1 Pteropus vampyrus | reverse complement strand
CTAGTCAAAAAAGTCACATTATCTGAAAATGAACAATCATATCTTTAAATTTATTTTCTATGAATCTGAAACATTAAATCAATCCTTTCTTGTTACAGATGAATTAATTTTTAAAATCATTATTTCACAATAAAAACCTTAGTCAAAAAGCACAACAAACTATTAAGTTACAATATTATATAAAGGGATCAAACTTACAATATTCATCACACTCAAAATGTAATGTTCAATGTCTTTACGGCCATGGTAGCCCACCATCATTTTGTCTGCCACTACTAGTGTCTCCACAAACCGCTCGGTGCTTACTGATCTCTTCTGTCTGTGGTGGACATGTGTGCCATTAATTGGTAGTGCAGAAGCAAAAGCGGATGTGTCATTCAGCCACCAAGGTTTGCCACTTCTTATGACGTCTATAATAAAAACAATTAACTAGTTCAGATAGGTTCATTAAGTTTATGTATTTATAGGTCTTTCATGTCGACATGCTTCTCATAAATTCTCTAATGTATGAAGATCTTCAAAATAATTATAGTATCTGAAAAATTAAATATTAATCATATTCAACTGCTCATGAAAACAAAACAAAATAAATCTAATGAATTACTTAATAAAAAAGAATTTTTAAATAATTATTTCCTATTATTCCAGTTAGTAATCATAATACTTTTAAATTTAGAATAGGTAATTTTAAAAATCATTTAAAGTTGTTTAAAAAGCAACTCAAGCATTAACTGTCCAAACAGCCTAAGAACTAGAGTAATTCTGTTCTATAAATCTCAATTCTCAGAAGTTATGAGTAATTTTTTTCACTTAGTTTTGCAGTCTACTGACAGAGCACCCAAAATATTCCTTTTTCAAAACCTATTTATATTGACAGAGCACCCAAAATATTCCTTTTTCAAAACCTAGTGGTAAAGGGCATTGGAATGAGAGTTGAAAGATCAGGATTCCAGCCTGACTCACTTTACACTACATTTTCATGTGGATTGTGGTTTATCTTTGGCTTTCTAGTCATTTGGTTCTTCAGTACACAGGAGACCTTTTAGTGCTGTGGAATTTATGAATACTTGCCTCATTTATACTCATCTTCACTCAATAAACTTGAGCAGGTACAGGTCCTCTGCATAGCTCACTTTTATATCTTTATATTGAAGAGGAAATCTTTCTAATCTCCACTTATTGAAAAATTTAGTGAGGAAAATTAGATTGATTTATATAATATATATGACAGAAAGTGATACTTTCTCTATTTTTCTAATTTTTTTTAGTTTTTACCTTTCAAAAATTACTTTGGTAGACATTATAAATTTTAAGAAATAAAATGAAAAGGACCATGAGATGTATCAGTCAAATATTTTTTAAAAAAAGTTTTTTTAACCTTTTATAGTCAAATACTTTTGAAACTCATATAAACTAGTGTCTTTATTCCTAAAGATCAAGAGAAGCAGAGACAAACTACTTCTTATTTCAATAGTATATCCCCAAGACAGCCAGTGAGTATTCCCCTATGTC
>NW_011911893.1:0-1955 GCF_000151845.1 Pteropus vampyrus | reverse complement strand
AGATGTGTTCTGTCTTTGAAAGATACTTGAGAACAAAGGAAGCTGGGTCGCCTATTAATTTATTTTTTCCTTGACTATGATATTAGCAAAGATAACAAATTAACCCACAGACTTCACTCTCTATTGCAAAAATCATCCTAAATAATTGTAGTCGTATTTTTTTCCTTGTTGTCTTCTCTTGCAACATCATTGTCTTACTTTGCCTGTTGTATTAAAATAAGTCTAACCAAGCATAACTATTAATTACTAACTTCCAACCAGTAATCTTCATTTGTATCAGTGAAGATAGGCTAGATAATGCTGTGATTAAAAAAAAAAAATTCGGTGGCAGAAAATAACAAAAATTTATTTCTTGCTACATGTTCATTAAGGGTCATTTGGGAATTCTGCTCCAATGTCATCATTATCCTCATCCCCAGACAGAGGGGCCAGATAAAAAGGCAGAGAAAAAAGAGCATGGAAAAGCATATGACAACCCTTAAGCTCTACCAGGTGGCTTAAACTGCATTGAACAAAGCAAATCCCATGGCCACATCTGAATTTAATAGGCTAAAAAGTATAATCCTTCCTAGGAAGGAACATGGAACACTGTCGAACAGTGACACAGTCTACCATTAAATTTAACTAGAGTTTCATCCTTTACATAGTGACTCCCCATCGATTATGCCCCCACAATACCCTTTCTCTGGCATACACTGCCCCTGAGCTCAGCATCTTTGAGCTCCATCCTACACCAGTGCCGTCTCCCATCCAGTCCTTGCTCCAGTTGCACCTGATCTTTTTTTAGATCTCCTGCCTTCCTTTGCTTCTAGTCCTAGCTTAGATTTTGATGCCTGGGTTCATTTGGTTTCTTTAGCCTCTACTGGGTCTCTTTTGGATTATGTTTTGTCTCCTTTCTAGCTCTGTACAACACGACAGTCGATTTAGAATGTTACCCTTCTGACACATACCCAAAACTCTTTGGATCTTTGGTAATGGGCAAAGTCATGGTCTGACACTTCCAGATCCACTCCCACATCCTGGCTCCAGCCCTAATGGGTCAGGTATCTTACCCAGTACCTCACAGAGGCCATACAATATACATAATATTATCTCAATTTAACAGATATGTGAAGAAGTTTTGGGGAGGTGAAACGATTTGCTCAGGAACACAGAGACCACACTTAAAATATTTTTGCCCATCTCTCACTTTTCTGCAGGGCCTAAGATAAATAGACATGGCAGTGTATCAAAATAACTCAGAGTTTGATAGGGGCTTCTGAAAAAACAATGACATTAATTTCTTAGTGGGCAGATAAGGTGGATGTGGACACTGCAAGAGACTGCATCAAACCTGGAATCTGAGCACTGCCCTTCTGGTGCACAGAAATGTCTTATTCCAGCAGACAGAGAGAAAGAGCATGGCCTGGGTGAGTCTGAAAGGTGGGCAGGAGGCAGTGAGCTGGATCTCTGTGATAAGGCAATCAACCATTTCTTGGAGTTGAGATCTTTAGAGAAAAGTTACATAGGTGCCTCTTTTTCATAATTCTGACCTACTCACGTCATTTCAGAAATAACTTTTCTGTTAATCAGAGATTAGTTTTATTTGTCTTCCCTGTTTTCATGTGCCCTCTCTTATTGTTTTGCTTTTTTTTTTCTAATTGGACAGTGCCTCTGAAATTCTTCTTGTAAGTACTCTGACCTTGACCAACCCCTTTCTTAGATGCACATAGGTAAAATCGGAATTTGTAAAAAGCAGCAACATTTCTAATCAGGTAGAAGTGTTCGCTTAGACTACTGGAGACACCACAAGTCATAAATATTGCTTCATGGTTTTGCTTCTTTGCTATCTTTTGAGAACACAAGCCTAATACCTTCCTGACACCTCCTCAGAGCAACCAAAAACTAATCAACCAGACAAACAAACACCCTTTAAAGTCAGTGTTCATGACAGGGATTGGCACACTCACCTTCTG
>NW_011911892.1:0-1981 GCF_000151845.1 Pteropus vampyrus | reverse complement strand
ATAGGTAACTTATAATTCGAGCAGGGAACTAAGTGACTTTTTCAATCTTATAAAACTCAAATCGATGATCTAATTTATTTTTCCCCTAAGGACAGCTGGTGCTGTGTTGGCGGTGGGGGTCATGAGAATGTCATAATGGTGCATGCATGCCTTTAGCGGCCTAGGTATTTCATACACATGAGTTAATGAAAATGTATTGGTTTATTGGACATGCTGAACTTGGTATGTGCATGCGGGAAGCAGCTTTCCTCTATCTCATATCCTTCCCTTTTAATCCCTTAGCTTTTCTAGCCACTCTCAGATGATAAACAAACAGTCTTTTCCCATGTATTAAAAATATCAATCCAATGTAATATCAGAATCCAATTTAAACATTTAAAGTCCAATTTAAAACTCTCACCCAATTTAAAACTTCTCCCGTCACCCCCTCAGGCCGCCCTTGGACGAGGAACAGGCACTGGGGAAGAGAGATGTGTAATGGGTTTTATCTCTACTTTTAGCTCCCCTTCATCCTTCCTTTAGCTGCTGTAGTCAGAGAGTTGGGGGTGGGGGAGAGGAAGGTCAAGGATCAAGGATGAGAAGCGATCTTGCCTGATATTGTAGTTTGACATCAGGACTTTCTGTATTGGCAGGGGCACAATTGCTGGCTCATTGTGAGGTACTTAGATGGTTCTCTGAGGCTCCCATGCTCAGGCTTCTCATTTTTCCAAGTGAAGAAAGAACTTCTGTCCCCTCTCCAGGGGAGGGTTGGGCTGTGTTGAAATACGCAGCACACTGACAACTCTTTTTCATAGAAAATATCTTCACCCTCCCAATGAATTCTTCCCTCTCTCTTAAGAGAGCCTGGAGGTGGATGGTGGGCTCAAATTGGCAGAACTGGCAGCTGCGTTTCTTGACAGGTCCTGCCAAGGCGGCCCAAGATATGAAGGTTCTTGGCATCTGTTGAAAGGTTTTGCCTTGTGGTGCCTCAACAACTCTGAGACCACAGAAGAAGTGGTCTCTAACATCCTGTTACAAAAACATCTGGACTCTTCGCCAAAAGGAAGCTAGTTTAACAGACTTCTCAGCTGTGAACCCTGGTTCTTATGTACTTGGTAATGAACCTGGGAGTTTGTGGCATTTCAGTTTAATGTGGCTCATAAGGATCTAAGTTCCTATTGGGAAAGACTAATATATACAAGCTCAGTCTGTATTACGAGTGATCCATGCTTATTAAAATTCATTTAGTGAACGCTCCTTGAGCCTACCGGATTTGGGCGGGGTGGGGGAGAGGGCGTAGTGGGCAATCAGGAAAGACTTCCTGGAGGTGATGAGATAGATTTTGAAAGAGTAATAGGATATGCCTACAAAGATGACTGGTCCCATCTTTAGGCCTGGGCAGTAGGGATCCCTCTCTGGTGCTCCCCAGTCTACATGTCTCCATGAGGGCAGGGGATATGCAGGACCAAGGGGTCAGGTCCACCCAGAGCTTGTGCCTTCCCTTCTAGAGTCTAGAATGTGTGTCATGTTCTGGGTACCCAGGACTCTGGAATTCCCTGTCTACATCTACCTCCATGGCCTGTGTTGGCCTCATTCCCTTCTTCCAAGAGCCGACTATGACACCAGTGTGTGTACCCACAGGCCCAAGAGATGACAAAACAGTGACTATTCATAGTGGCTGAGAAAGAGGATTTCAGCATTTCCATTAGCACAAGGCTGCTTGTGGTGTGGGATGGAGCTAGGGGCGAGAAAAGAAAGTGGGACCAGCTGAGGGCCAGGGGCGAAGGGTTAGAGTGAAAATACTTTATTCGAAGCTGACCTTCTAGGTCGTTAGGATGGAATCAATGTCAAGATAGAATAGCACATATTCTATTTAAGAATTTGTCAGCTTGATTTAGAACTTTTAAATATTTACATTTATGGCTCGTGGGCCTCCATTTATACTCTTGCCCCAGGGTCTGCAAATGTTAGGAGTGGGACTGAAGATGTAAGCACATTATTT
>NW_011911891.1:0-1536 GCF_000151845.1 Pteropus vampyrus | reverse complement strand
CACTTCTTAACTGATACTTTTACTTTGGTGTTCTCTGGCTCAGTTATTGAAACAAAGTCTCTGTGTTTATATGACACTTGAGCACTGCTATGCAACTTAAATCCTCAGCCCTTGCTACTCCAAGTGGGGTCCTTAGGTTTTTAGCACTGCTATCACTTGGGTGCTGGTGAGAAATGCAGCATCTCATGGCCCACCTCAGGCTTCCTGAATCAGATTCTGCATTATTACAAGATTCCCTTATGACAAGTGCACATTTAAGTTTGAACAACTTTACACGTCAATCTTTTTTCAGTTTCCAGAGCAACAAGCCTCTGTGGTTTCCTTTTTTCATAGTAGATGTGTTTCAGGTCTCTCTGTCTATACTAGATATTTTAAGTAGCTCTTCAGGCTATTCGAGCACATGGCTCAGGAACTTGAGTTTTTAAGTTAATATATAGAACCCTTAACTGTAATTCGAACCATGTAAACCAACCTCATTATAACTGTGCTTTGAGGGAGGGGACAGAGGGGTTATCTTTGGGAGAGAGTTGACTGACCATCCCCTAGGGAGGGCCCCATAGGGTGATACTATTTTGATACATTTATTGTGATAGTTTCCAGTCCATTGTTTTGTAAACACAGAAACTTCCATCAAGTGATCTAGAGGTTGACTGTATAAATTTGCAAAAAATTGCTGTATAGGCCAGCATGTCTGTTTTTACAACCAGAAATAAAGCAATTGTTTCATGTTGGTTTGACCAGAAAATTCACTCTATATAAAAACTACTTTGAAAGCTTAAGTAAATCTCTTGTAAAGCCACTTTGTTAATTTTAGGATTCCTAAGACTAAAAAACATGATCTATAAATGTATATATTTATGATACAAAAATATCCTTATAGGCCCATTAACTAAACAGGCAAGACAACAATTTGGGGAACTCCTACCCTGCACATTGTGAGCACAAAAAGATTTTGACTCTTAGACATTTCTTCCTTCTTCATTTGGCAGAGTCTTTCTCTGTATATATTTTAATATCTCTCAGTTTTCTGGGGGATTTGTCATCATTGCTTCCATGTTCTATGTATACAAAAGCATTCTCAGATTATAAATATATCAACATTGCAAATTTCTCTGATAAGGGATAGTATGCTGGAAAAACCACCAGCATTGTTTCAGAAGATCAAGGAAGGCTTCCTAAAGGAGGAGAAGAGATTGATGAGGTTGAAGGTCAAAGTTAAGGGAAGCTACTGGGTCAAGAATGGAATAAAGCAGTTGACTCAATTAATCAACCAACTCAGACACCATAGAGAGTACAAATAAAGTGTAATTGATAGAGCCATCTTTGCATAAGTTTGAAATCAATTTTGGAGACAAAAAAATACATATGAAACAATTAGGGAACAATTGCTAAGGACACAAATAACTGAGTGCTAAATAAATGACCTATGTTTGTAGAGAGCTTTATATACATGAATATATTACATAAAATATACATAAAATATAAATACATGACGTGTTTGTAGAGAGCTTTGTACTACACATGATTTATTTATAT
>NW_011911890.1:0-2109 GCF_000151845.1 Pteropus vampyrus | reverse complement strand
GTAAGCTTGGCTTTTGATCACAAACCATTCATTATATTGGTTGGCATCTTACATTTATTTAGCAACCAATAAGTGTTTGTTGAATGCATGAGTTCACTTTAGAAAACAAAAAAAGTGAGGTTATCACTTATAAAATAAAAAGCTTTTCCTGCATTTGGAAATTGCATTCCTCTTGGAAAAAATAATTCGTTAGTATAAGTCCGAGTTATTTGTTCTCAATTTCTCTTTCCCTTGTTTCAAGAAAGGAAGGGTGTGTTCTTGAAATTTAGGATTTGAATTGATTGAGGCTCCCTATGGACATTACGGAGTTTCTCATGTGTTCTTTTGGATGGGCTAAGGGAATTTTCTTATACTTGAAATGAATAAAAACAATAAAATAAATCTAGTTATATTTAATTATTTGATTGACTTAATGAGTAGAATTTTCACTGTACTTTCCTGGACACCATTGTCAGCTATGACGAATGCAGTCCCCAGTCCTGGCTATGTTCTCTCTGCCGTTGCCTTAATATTGGAAGAACCTGCACATTTTATTTTCTGATGTCTTGCCTAAGTTTTCTGCTTAAAGAAATGTGCCTCTCACGTCTGGCTTATGATATATATTTCCCATCTCATTCCAGACCTTAAATCTTGGGGTAGTCCCAGGAATCTCACTCTCTAGATAATTTTGATCATCCAGCAGATTTAGGAGACTGATTCAGAGTGACTTACTCTGTCATTGTCTCCAGTTGTTTTCTCAGTTAAATGGATAAGAAATTCTGAGACCATTCCTTGGGAATTTTCATGATTTAGAGTCAACTGGTTCTTGCCTGAGTACACTGTGTATCTAAAATGTGCTAATTTATTCAGACTCATTGTTTTTTGACTTTTTTTAAAACGGGTGTGTGTGAGGAAATAATTCACATCATTCAATTGTGAACTTTATTTGAAGCAACAGGAGAAGTCTTTCCAGTTTTGTTCTGAAACTCAATTTGTTTCTCTCCCCTTCCATTTTATACAGTTGCCATCCTTCTAAAAGACGACTATTTTGTCAGCGGCGCTGGCTTGCCTGGCAGATTCAAAGCTGAGAAGGTGGAATTTCACTGGGGCCATAGCAATGGCTCTGCGGGCTCTGAACACAGCATCAATGGCAGGCGGTTTCCTGTTGAGGTGAGAGGAACTTGAAACTTAAGATGTCAAAGTGTAGCCCTGCTTTGGGTCTTTACATTAATGAGTTGCTTTGTCTTTACTCCCAGTCAGTCATTTTGCAAATCAAACGTATACTGTCTCTACCTTTGTCTGTGGAAATCTTTTATGTACAGCATGACAGGTGAATATCCATCCTCAAGTTTCTCATTTTATTTAACCGGAGAAGTGTATAGGCATCACTGGCATCATGGTTTGAGTAGGTTTCACCTCCGATCGATGATTTTCAACCATTTGGTTCATTTGACACAGTTTCTTTTCCCTGTCGATTTCTGAAACTCTGCTTTTTAAAGGTGAAATTCTGTATGAAACTCAGGTGAGTTTTATTTTAACTCTTCAGAAAAGAAAAAAATTAGTTGGTATGTGAAGAACAGTCTCAGAATCGTCTCTCAGTAGGGAAGCTATTTTAAGGTTTGTTTACTCCTGTCAGCTGTTGAAAAAGAGCCTGTTAACTTTGCTGGGATCAAGAGTGACATTTTGCCTCCCCTATGTCGGTTTTCAGAAAGCTCCATGCTAAAAGGTATGGGTGCAGTAGATCGTATGTATCTCTTTGGTGAGGAAGGAAAGGGAAAGGAACAAGTCACCATAATCCTTTATTATTGTTGGATGGGGACAGAGCAGCCCTTCTATTCATTGCTAACCTTATTTTTACCTTTAATCATGATTAAGATGTGACAAACATGTTTGTTGGTTGTTTGGTTCTCCAGGTGGTAAGCTTTACAAGTTTGTGGAAGAACCGAATGGGTGTGCATTCAAGCCAATGCCTGGACTCAAATGTGGAATGACAACTCTCTTAGTGTTTTTATAACTTTTATTAAGTAATGACCTATTTTGACAATCTGATGGATACTTGAGACCCCCCCATAGAGAAAATAAATGTATGTATGCAGATATTTACACATAATTTATAGGATTTCATCACTC
>NW_011911889.1:0-1886 GCF_000151845.1 Pteropus vampyrus | reverse complement strand
TCTGAGTCTCCATCAACCTGGCTAATACAGTTCGCCCTGCTAAGTTGTTTCCCACTGAGCCATCAGCAATCAAGGCTCAATTACAAGAGGAAGGTACACACAACTCATACAAGGGACACACCTAGAGCACCTGGCTCCGGTGACAAGGTAAACTACACCCCTGGGCCCCACAGGACAATTTCTATACAGGGCCACTCTACAAAGACCAAGAGACATAGCAGCTCTACCTGATACATAGAAACAAACACAGGGAGGCAGCCAAAATTAAGATACAAAGAAATAGGCCCCAAATGAAAAACCAGAACAAAGCTCCTGAAAAAGAACTATAGAAAATGTGGCCAATCTACTAGATGCAGAATTCAAACACTGGTTATACTCAACGATCTCAATGAGAACTTAAACAGGGATGGAAAACATAAAATGGAGATACAAAACATAAAAAAGAACCAGTCAGAAATGAAGAATACAATAACTGAAATGAAGAACATATTAGAGGGAATCAAGAGTAGATTAGAGGAAGCAGAGAATAGAATTAGTGATTTAGAAGCTAAGGTAGCAGAAAACATCCAATCAGAACAGCAGGAAGATAAAAGAATCCAAAAAAAATGAAGATAGTTTAAGGGACCTCTAGGACAACATCAAGTGCAACAACATTCACATCATAGGGGTGCCAGAAGAGAAGGAGAAGGGCAAGAAATTAAAGACCAATATGAAGAAATAATGAAAGAAAACTTCTTTAATCTAGTGAAGGAAATAGACATACAATCCTAAGAAACTTAGAGAGTCTCAAGCAAGATGAACCCAAAGAGGCTCACACCAAGACACATCATAATTAAAATGCCAAATGTTAAAGACAAAGAAAGATTCTTAAAAGCAGTAAGAGAAAAGCAGTTAGTTACCTACAAGGACTCTCCCCTAAGACTGTCAGCTGATTTCTCAACAAAAACTTGCAAGCCAGAAGAAATTGGCACAGACTATTCAAAGGAATAAAGAGCGGAGATCTATAACCAAGATTACTCTTCCCAGCAAGGCTGTTATTTAGAATCAAAGGACAGATAAAGAGCTTCTCAGATAAGAAAAATCTAAAGGAGTTCATCAACACCAACCCAGTATTATAAGAAATGTTAAAGAGACTGCTTTAAGAAGTAAAAAAAAAAAAGATGAAAAATATGAAGAATAAAATGGCAAAAACTACAGATCTATCAATGGTTATTTTAAATGTAAATGATTAAGTGCTCCAATCAAAAAACATAGGATGACTGAGTGGAAAAGAAAAAATGATTCTTGCATATGCTGCCTACAAAACACTCACTTCCAATCGAAAGACAAATACAGACTGAAAGTAAAGAAATGGAAAAAGATACTTTATAAACATGGAAACAAACAAACAAAAAGCTGTGGTAGTAATATTTATATCAGACAAAATAGACTTTAAAACAAATCTATAACAAGAGACAAAGAAGAACCTAATAATCCCACTCTGGGTATTTATCTGAAAAAACCCAAAGCACTACTTTGAAGAGACGTGTACATTCATATGTTCATTGCAGCATTATTTACAATAGCCAAGATATGAAGGCAACCTTGGTGTCTATCAATGGAGAAATGGATAAAGAACTGGTACATATATATAATGGAATATTACTCAGCCATAAAAAAGAATGGAATCTTGCCATCTGCAACAACATGGATGAACTAAAGGGTATTGTGCTCAGGGAAATAAGTTATACAAAGAAAGACAAATATCATATGATTTCACTTGTAAGTGAAATATAAAAAACAAACAAATAAACATAAACAAATTGATAGATACAGAGAATATTTTGATGGTTGCCAGATGACAGGGGATATTAGGGATGGGTGAAAAAGGGGAAAATATTAAAAAG
>NW_011911888.1:0-1345 GCF_000151845.1 Pteropus vampyrus | reverse complement strand
CCTCACCTGCAGGCTCCGCCCCTGGCTCGCCGCGTTCCCGGCAGGCGCCGCGCGCGCCGTCGCCCCGCCCTTCGCGGCGCTAGAGATGGCGGAGCTGGACGTCGGGCGGCACTGTCAGGTGGAGCACTGCCGGCAGCGAGGTGATCGGAGAGTCCGAGGCCGGCCCCGCCCCGCCCCCGGGAGTGGTGGCTGCGGGTGAGGGGAGACCGGAGCGGCGCGCCCCTGCCGGGCGTGCGGAGACCTGCGCGGAGCTTCTCCGGCGCCCCTGAGCCTTAGGCAGCGGCTTGCGGTCCCCTTGGACGGGGACCGTGCAGTTCCTGGGGACGTGCCCTGCATCCTGGGCCTCCGGTTTCCAGTGCGCCTTGCCCAGAAGTCGCTCGCGGAGGGACGACTTGCGTCCCCCTCTGGCCCTGCGGCGCGAGCCGGGGCGAGCCGCTCCCCTCTCCCACGCTTTTCGTTTGACCATCTGTCAGACGGTGGAGCTGGGCGAGACCCGTTTCTAACCTGGTTTTCGTGGGCGCCTCGGGAGACGAGCCTCTGGGGAGAAGGCCCCTAGCCCCTGCCACATTCCCACACTGGGCCGCCAGGCGATCGCCACTCTCTGCCAGCTCTGTCGCTCTTTGATTCAGATTGTCACCCGTTCAACAAATATTTACCGAGCATCTGTTTCGGTGCGAGGACTACATCGAGGCTATAAAATACAGACTTTTCTTAGAAAAGCTTCCAGACCAGTAAGGGGGGATGTTCTCTCTCCACCGAACTGAGAGACCTGCGTACACTGAGCCCAGTCGAATGGCCCGCGGTAGTGGCACAGGCTTTAGGATTTTATTCACCTCCAGCAGGCACCTTTCTGAAACATTAGACCCCACAGAATGTTCAGTACTTGAGTTTGGTACCTGAGTTTCACTCCAAACGTGTGCTGTCACTTTTGGCTCATGCTACAATAGGGTGGCAAGTTAGGTTTCATCTCCTATTGGTGGCAGGTACTCGAATCGCTGTTGAGTAGGACTCTGAGGTTCAGCCCAGATTTGGGGAGTGTCACAATTGATCAGTGATACGTGCTGTGGGCTGTGGGTAAAAGGAAGCCCTATCTGCTAGGCTCTCTGTGTTTGTATGTTTCACCACCGCCGTAATGGCCAGCCGTTTAGCAGGTAGGAACGGTGCTTCCTGGCACTTCTTTCGTAGGGCAGCTTAGCCAATTGATTTTGACTGTCACGTATCTGTGGTATACCTGATCACCCCTAATAAGTCCACCTTATCTACCATTTGTGAGATAGCCGTCTTCCTTTCCAACTTCAGCTGTCTCTTAAAATGTAAATATCTGAGATGAGGCCAGATTATCTAG
>NW_011911887.1:0-1912 GCF_000151845.1 Pteropus vampyrus | reverse complement strand
GGTCTTCGGGAAGAGTTTCACTTGTAGGTTGGTATAGAATTTCCAGAGAGAGGGGAACATGCTGGATTAGCATGCAGCGTCATAGATATGCTGAGGTGGATCTGTGGGATATTAGAAGTTAGAAGAAAAGCATAAAACAAAACATGTAGTTGATATTTTCTTTTCTTTTCTGCAATAAAATAAATAGAAAGGCTGAAATCATCTTTCTTCGCCTTTCCTTCTCACTCCTCATTCTTCTCCAATAATGAGAAGGTAAAAATATTGAGTGGTTTTGTGGTTAAGAGTAAGAGGAGAATTCTAGAGTCAATGTGTGTATTCCAAAAATAGACATCTATTAAGATAGTATTGATTCCTAACAAACCGGAAACTGGGTAAAGAGGAACTTAGGGCATGAGGAGTGAGGAGTTGCTGAAGGGTATGCGCAGATGTGTGCATGAGCACGAGTGCTTTGGGATCCTTGAAGATTAAGAGACCTGCTCCCAGTCTTGAACTCTACACTTGCAATGCAAGACTTCAGATGAGGATAACAGTGAGTTTGGAAGCCTGTTAAAGTTCTCATTACTGAGGTTGGCACGGGGAGCAGGGGTGGTGGTGATTCTGCCATTAAAACTAGCTGCTTGGGCAAGGATCAAAAAGTCATCATGTACCGAGATTTGTGCCCTTCGCTCCTTATCTGGACTACATAAACCCCGGAGTTCTAATACTGTACAAGGGCAGGAGAGGGCACCCAAAATTGACTGATATTGGACTTCTTGTCAACCTTGCTGACAGCAGCCTCACAGTGGATTTAATCTGACTTAGAAAAATAAAGAAAGGTGACATTTCAGGCACTCTGAGTACTATGGAGCAAGTTGTACCTGTTATATGTATAAGTTTTCTGTTGCTATCATCTAATAGTTATTTTGATGGGTGCGGGGTGAGAGCTAAGTACCAAGCAGATCATTTCATCCACCAACTTTTATTTTTAGAAAGTGTATTTTTGAAAAGATAATGTTTCTTACTGTACCATTTTTCTGGTCCACCTAAAAAGAGAAAAATGGATTTTTACAATTCTTTTTGTAGTAACATAAGCTCTTCAGGGCATAGGGCTTGTGCACTGAATTGCAGCCCAGCATGAAATTTTACAGCTGAGTTATGAACCCCTGCCAATAAAAGTTTACGACAGAACAGCCTGGCTTTTCTAGCTTTAGGAGCAGGGGTAGAAAATATATACATGCTCTAATAGATGTCATTATCCTGGAAATATGATATTAATGATTGCACACTTTGAGAATAAATAATTAAAATGTGAGAATAAAGTTAATTAGACATACTTAAGAGATATAGTATTTATTATCTGAGTCGTGTGTACCTTATTTACTTTATACAAATATAAACTCAAAATGATTTGACATCTCTTTCAATTTCATAATTAAATTAGAAGATTTTAGAATTCACAGGTTTTAAGATTAAACTACTATTGACTTTAAATTATCTCTGTTAAGAGAGAAAGTGATAGAACAGATAAATTAAATTCTCTCCACATATCATGATGTTGTATCATTAATTTCCCTCCCAAAGATGACTCTTTGCCTATTGAATACATTTATACTACAATTATCTTTGCAGTCATTATCCCAAAGAATCAAAGAGGTGTAGTTTTGTTTTGTTTTGTTTTGTTTTGTTTTGTTTTGTTTTGTTTTGTTTTTTAACAGAGAGGTATGATTGGTTATAACTTATTTGGAGGGAATGGGGGAAAGACCCAGGCAATGGAATAGAACCATTAAGTAAAATACACTTGCTAAATCGATAAAAAATAAAAATAATAGTTATCTTTTCTTTTTTTTTTTAAAGCAATTGACAATCTCTTCATAGGTCTTAAATAAAAATCTCCACTAATATAGCAGACTTTTCATGGGAATCACCTAAACAG
>NW_011911886.1:0-2236 GCF_000151845.1 Pteropus vampyrus | reverse complement strand
CAGCCAGCTCGGCTTAGGGCCCACCCTAACGGCATCCTCTTAATATCTCTTTAAATGTCCCAAATCTAGTCACATCCTGAGGTATGGAGGTTAGGACATCAACATCTGAATTTGAGAGAGACACGATTCAATCCGTAATACTGTCTTCTGCTTGTTTGACAATAAAGCTTTTGTCATTAGTGTTACTTTAACATTATTAACTACTTTACCAGCAATGGTTGCTTCTCCGGACGCCTCCCTGCCCTGCTCTGCCCCTGCCTCCCAGGGGACAGCTGGCAGCTGACTGTGGGAACCCTGCATTCGAGATTTCCATTAATTTCGTTTACATTAAAGAAGAGAGGTGCACCCCCTGCTCACTCAGAGCTATGCTAGGAAGGACTGAACATTTTATAGTAAATTTTATGTGAGACATTTAAAATGCATGTCTTTGCTTCTCAGCAGCTGATTTGGGGGTGTGGGAAAGCCTTGAGCTCCTTCCAGAAAGAAAGCCTGGCTCAGGGTCACAGAGCGGAGTCTGAAGAGGCCTCTGGGAGGCTGTGGTCTAATGGTAATAGAGCGGGTGGTGTGGGGAGGGGTAAGCAGAGGGAAGTTCAAATCCGGGTCGCACCTCTCCCTAGCCTCGGTGACCATGGTGACCATCACTTCGTGTTCCCATGATCCAGGTGACCCTTTGTAGAAAGGCACTGCTGATAATACCCACTTCGGTTTTGTAGGAGCCTCTCTGTCCCCCACCAGCCTCCACAGAGCCTGGCACAAGGTGAACCCTCATTACCCAATAATAGCGATTGTTGTTATTACTACTGAAGTACAAACAAATCAACAAACCCCAGGGACTCGAAGGTCTCATAGGAATTCTTCTTCATTTGTATGGAAATTTGGTTACTCACGCTTTTATCTGAGAGGTAACTTGACCTTGGTGGCTGGAACTTGTAAATAAGGGTGGCAGGCAGTCTCTATAAACTGTGGTGCATCGCGTTCTCTCTCTCTTTTTTTTTTTTTTTTTAATATTTGTGTGTTGTGAAGGAATTTAATCTACATAGAAATGCAGATTTGGAGCAGGGAGAGAAGGGAGACACAGAGTGAGAGACAGAGAGAAGGAAGTAGGAAACATTATAGAATTGCGTGAGTCATGGATCCTACCAGGTCTCGGCAGGAACTGTTCATTGATTAAATGGCAGTAATAAATCAATCAGTCAGTCAATCAATCAGTCAATCATGCATTAGAGAAGTCATTCTCAATCTAGGCAGCACATTAGATTCCCCTGGGAAGATTTTAAAAACCACATGCCCAGGCCACACCCCGGACCAGCTAAGGCAGAATCTCGGGGAGTGGCCAGCCCTCAGTGTCCACAGCTCCCAGGCCACTCCCATGTAGAGTGAGGCCAGCGCAGAGAACCCCTGCAGAGACAGGAGACACAGCCACTTCTTACCTGTAACCTGGGCACACCGCTTAACATCTCTGAGCCTCGGTTTCCCTGTCCGTCTTAAGGATCGAATCAGATAGAATTGGTTAAACACGTGGGCGCCAGGTCAAGAAAATGCCAAGTTGATAAATAACAAGGGTTTCTTGTTACTATTCTCATTGTCATCCCATGGATGTGAAGTCTGGGCCTTTGTGTCACCCCCTGCAAAATGGTGGAGACAGTGGGGATCCGTGAGGTCATTCGTTTTCATTTCTCTGATTCTATGAAGGTAGAGCAAGGACAAAATATGAAGAAGAGCTCATGTTTTTTCACTGAGTGACACCCGTGGGCCGGGTGCTGGGCTGGCACTTTGCAGACTCGTTGAACACGGCAGTGGCCGCTCCTGCCCTTCTGAGGACTGGCGGGGGAGAGAAGCAGTAAACTAGTATCCCCATGAACCAACATTCTGCTCACAACGAGTGGGGGGTCAGAGAGAGGCAATCTGGGCACCTCGTCCAGATTCTGGGCAAAGAAAAGGTCTCTCCGAGCACATGTTATTTTAGCCAGAAGATGACTATGGAGCGGCAGAGTCATAGGAGGGCGCTCCAGGTGAGGGCGCAGCAGGTGTAAGGGCAGTGTTGGGGGGGAGGGGGCGGGAGTTCAATAATTTTAAAGGGCTCCTTTTGTTTAACACATACACAGATGAATAAAAGAACATCTTTTTTTCCTAGAGCACCTCAAGGGACTCGGATTCTGCATAATGTACTTTAGGAAGCACTGGTAGAATCGGATAAGACTAGATTTGAAATCCAGACAAATCCTGATCTCATTCC
>NW_011911885.1:0-2405 GCF_000151845.1 Pteropus vampyrus | reverse complement strand
GGAAACCGTGAAAAGTGAAATTGTGGATAAGGGGGGACTACTGTATTCATGTGTCCAGCCTGGCTCACAGGGATGTCCCTACTGTCACACACACAGGAGCTGACCAGGACCTATGTCAGTCTGTGGCTGAGGACCAACCAAGCCAGCGGCCCACATGGGAAGAAATCCTCATCTGCAGCCTCATTAGCATCAGGGGCCGAGTAACCAAGCCCAGACACTGGCCTTGGAAAGGAGCCTACACTGCTGGCCACTTCGTTTGGAAATTTCACCCTGTGGCAAAGACGGCACCAAATATAATTTTCCTCCCGAAGTGGTTTCCTCCTGCAGCCTTCCTCTATTGTCTCCCCCCACCCCACCCCTGCACCAAATGATTTATGTCAGAGTGAAGGCCTTCACCCCTTTGTAGTCCATCTGGCCTTCCTGCCTTAGCCTGCGGGGAGGGTGTAATCCTGTGTTTATAGCTTTACAGACAGTTTCCATGGAAATTATGACAACATTACAGCTACTGTAGAGCCACATCATTGCTGATTAAATGAGGAGACAGGGCTTGAAAGGGGAAATTTGGAATTAAATATCAACAACCTGAATCCTTAGAGACAATAGCTAGTTTTCATAGCGTTGTTCCCATCAACAGTAAAAACAATAACAAACTACTATTGTTCTTATATTGATAGTATGAAGAAGGGTTATTTCGCAAATCCTTTGTGGCAGCTATGACAACTACAGGCCCCAAGCAAGTGTTCATTGGCAATATTCAGAAAGGAAGATTGCACTCATGTGTGGAAATGAAAAATAAATAAATAAATAAAACAAGCTCATGGATACAGAGAACAAACTGGAGGTTGCCGGAGGTGGGGGCGAGGGGTGGGCGGAATGGGAAAAGGGAATCGAAAAGTACAAACTTCCAGTTATAAAAGAAATAAGTCCTGGGATGTAATGTACAGCATGATGACTATAGTCAACAATACCGTATTATATATCTGAAAGTTGCTAAGAGAGTAAATCTTAAAAGTTCTCATCACAAGAAAAAAATTTCTGTAACTATGTATGGTGATGGATGCTCACTAGACTTATTGTGATCATTTTGTAATACATATATAAGTATCGAATCACTATGTTATATACCTGAAACTAATATGTTATATGTCAATTATACCTCAATAATAAGTAAAATAAAACCAAACAAAATAATAAAATTAAAAAGGGCAAGGTAAAACTTTAGGTAGAGTTTAGAGAATCAAGGAATATGACTTAAATAACTGAATCCTGCAAATTTCTACCATGTTACACAAGACCAGGCAGGCTACAATTACATCTGATTTGGCGTGGTTTGTCAACTGCTCTTTCAAATCACTGCAAGAGCTTTGTAAGGAATTGGGAAATAGAAATGTTTAATTAGGGGAAAGGAGTGGTCAGCATCACTTAATAGGTCCCAAATGTTGAGATAGTAAAGATAATAACCACAGAACTGTACCTCCGTTGGGAGTTTCTCTCCAGCATTGTCCCTTACTCATGCTGTGGCCCACATTTTCTTCCATGAGAATTAAGTCTCTTTTTTTTTTTTTCAGTCACCTATGTTTTGAGGTTAACTTGAGCAGGATTCTCTTCTTTGTAAGAGAAAATATAATGCTTTTATTTCATTTCAAAAGCAATGCAAGGTCTTTGTGGAAAATGTTGCTGAAGGAATAGAAAAAACACATAAGTTATCCATTATCCCACTGCTCAGAACTATACCACTGCTAAGATTTTGCTAAATTTCCATTTAATTTTTTTATTGTGGCTGACAGCATGGGATTGGGGATTTAGACAGAATTCTCTCTTTGCAAGTTTTTTGAGCTCATGCAGCTTATTTAACCTCTCTGAGCCTCAGTTTTCCAACCCATGGAGTTGACAACACTTTCAGAGAGTTGAGGGACTTAACAGACCAAGAATACTATCTCATGCCGTTATTATTCTTCAGCATCGTTTTTAATGTCCCTATAGTATTCTGTCATTGGAATATGCCATAAATTATTTATAATATCCTGTTACTGGATCAGTTAGTTATCTTATATATTTACTATTACAATACATAGAGTGACTGCTTATCACCTCTAGTCCTTCCTTTTGTTTCCTATATATTATTCAGCAGAGGGGTTTAAGTCAACTAATTTACACCAAATATACTGAGCACATGTGACTGTGGTGGACACTGAAGAAGAGCAGTCAGGAGTGAGTGGTGAGTACCCTTACAGAGCTGAGTGAGTGAGGAGCGTGGACAGCGTGCTGGGCTGGGGAATAGAAAATTTGGTTCTTAGCTCTGCCCACCCACCCCAACCCCCTTCTACTAACGGCATAACTTAGACGAGTGACCTAATCTCTCTTCTCTCATTTGTAAAATCGGTGTAATTATAGTTCCTCCCTCC
>NW_011911884.1:0-2261 GCF_000151845.1 Pteropus vampyrus | reverse complement strand
TGCAGTGCAGAAGTGTTGGCGGGTGTGCGGTGGCGCTCCACCAGGGCCCGGGCCACCCTTGCTGTCCCGTCTGTCCCCAGTGAGCAGCTGATGCAGCTGTACAGCGCCCGGCAGCGGCGGCGGCTGAACCGGGGCCTGCGGAGGAAGCAGCACTCGCTGCTGAAGCGTCTGCGCAAGGCCAAGAAGGAGGCACCGCCCATGGAGAAGCCGGAGGTGGTGAAGACGCACCTGCGGGACATGATCATCCTGCCGGAGATGGTGGGCAGCATGGTGGGCGTCTACAACGGCAAGACCTTCAACCAGGTGGAAATCAAGGTGCGTGGGGCCCTGCTGCCTGGGCGGGCGGGGGCCCGTCCATCCCCGGTCCCCTCACACCAGCCTGTTCTCACCTCCACAGCCTGAGATGATCGGTCACTACCTGGGCGAGTTCTCCATCACCTACAAGCCGGTGAAGCACGGCCGGCCCGGCATTGGGGCCACCCACTCCTCCCGCTTCATTCCCCTCAAGTAGTCTGCTTGGCCAATAAAGGACCAGCACCTCTGTCCGCGTCTGCCGCCTCCTTCCAACCGTCTGGGGCTCGGGGCAGAGTGGGGGGGCTTGACGACCTTCCCACCCCCCAGAAGGAGGCTGGGCCATACCTGGATGCTCGGGTCAGGCTTGACTTGTGTGGCGTGTCCCAGTGCTGTGTCGTAACTATCCCTGAGTTTTCTGCTGTAGGTAGAGTGGCAGTCGTGCACTCATCTTAGCTGTCGGCAGGGGGAGTGGGAAGCTGGGACCTCTGAGTGACTAGGGCCCTGTGACAAGTCGGGGGGATGGCTGCGTTCTGTGCTGTCTTTGCGCCTCTCCCTGCTCCTCCAGCCTCAGACTGACAAGTTCTGCCACTCAGCGTTTCGGCTCTGTCCAGCCCATGGTGGTGGCCATGGCTCAGCTGGCTGTAGCCACTCCCACCCCCGCAGACCCCCGTGCTGCCCGGTCTTAGTGGATTTCTACAGTTGAAGCACGTGAACAGTGGGATCCTTGGCGCGACCTGAGCCTCATCCCTCTGTACCCTGGACGTACACACTTGCCCCGCGTCCCTTTGTGCTCTTGACCCTTGGCACGCACCTGCGTACGTCCCTCTTTGTGGACTTGGTCTTCCTGATTAGTGACCAAAAGCCTTTCACGGTGACCCTGGGATCCCCGGCCTTAGGTTGAGCCTTCGCCAGGACAGACTAGGGTGTCGCGTGAGTGGAGTCACATGTCCCCCCTGTAGGGTGTGCTGTATAGAAGGATCCTTCCGAATCCTTCCTGAAGCATCTTGATCCCATGCGTTCCTTTGCGAGGGCCAGATGTGCAGACCCAGCAGGAGAGATGGCGGATGCCTCGACCTGCCAGGGGGGTGACTGTCCAGGCAGTGGGGAGGCTCCAAGAGTCCCTGAGTATGTGGAGAGTCGGGGTCACGCCCAGGGTTCAGCCTGAGCAGTGGAAAGTCGGAGTCACCGCAGGGGACACTTTTTGGCTGTTGTGAATCGTGCTGCTCGGACCCACACGGACAGAGTTCTCTGCTAGGCCCTGCTCCTGCTTCTTGTAGAGTGAGTTCCCAGTAGGGGATTGCTGGATGGGATGGGAATTCCGTTTAATTCTTTGAGAAACCTGTAGCATTTTCCACAGTGGCTTCCCTACCAGCCAGGCACGAGCTTCCAGATTTTCTACATCCTTGCCATCACTTCTCGTCTGGTTTTTGTGGGGTTTTTTCTTTCACTGTTTTCTGGTAGTAGCTATCCTAATAGTCGTGTAGTGTGGTGGACCCCCTTTACGTCGCAGAGGATCCCTAACGCGGGAGGAGGAAGCCGAGCCACGCACCTGCCTCGACCATGATTTACCTCCTGGCCAGTCTCGCTTCACCTCCGTTCTTCCCTAGAATGCTGTTGCCCCAGCATTGAATGATGAATGTTTCAGGTGCGGAGAAGGGTTGAAGAGATTTTGTGAAAAAAGCTGAATTCTAGTTCTGGGTCCTGCGATTCATGTTTTACTGTGTTTGAGCACACGTTTGAGGATCCATCACTCTGCGTGCACGTGTGCATGTTTATGCCGCATTTAAAACTGCCGCCTGTTTGGGGAAAACGTAGAACCAGACGCTGGTGACACAGAGTTGGAACGTAGACGTCGCTGGGCGTCATGCAGCCACTTCAGAGGGCAGCGTGGCAGTTTCTCAGAATGTTGAATAGGAAGACCGTGTGACCCGGCCAGTCCACTCACAGGCATTACCCGAGTGCAAACT
>NW_011911883.1:0-1957 GCF_000151845.1 Pteropus vampyrus | reverse complement strand
GCTAGCTGTGTGAGAGTTCCCGTTGCCCCACATCATCACTAGCATGTGTTATTGTCGGACATTTAAATTCTTAATTTTTTAGTAACATGGGGCATTGCATCGTTTTAATTGCATTTCTGTAACTCGCATGCAGCTAAACCATGTTCAATTTCTAGCTGTTTTCCACCCCTAGGCTATAGAGCTATATAAGAGCAGTAATCAATGTGGTTATATTTCAGGATGCTGAGAAGGACCTCCTACACCCACCTAGGATTCATTTTATTGTCACACTGCCCTAACTGTCACCGCTGGACTTCTTTAGTCATTGTTGTTGAACACCAGCATTCAAACACAAATACTTCTGCAAGTGGGGATAGTCAATTAATTATATATCATATCATCAGATACTTTCCTCCTGTGAACTAGGAACAGCCTTGGAGGGGTTCAGAAGTGGAGTATGTGGGATTTGCCTAAGCACGTGCCTGGGGAGGAAGGCATGTTGAAGGTCTCCACGTAGTCCAAGGGCAGCAAAGATGTCGAGGCCTGAAAGGAGGGGGTTTTCTGAGGCTGAAGAGAAACCTTTCTGTCGCTACTGGATCCTGATTGTCTTGGCTCCTCCTCTGTGCCCTCAGACACCTCCTTCATGTACATGATTGCCGGCCTCTGCATGCTGAAGCTGTATCAGACCCGCCACCCGGACATCAACGCCAGCGCCTACGCTGCCTATGCCTCCTTTGCCTTGGTCATCACCCTCACCGTCCTCGGAGTGGTGCGTCCCTCCCCACAGCCTTCAGCCTGACTTTCAAAAAGTTTCCCCTAAGGAGGGGTTTGCTTTTTGTTGTTTTTTTTTTTTTCTTTCATTTTTTGTTTGTTTTGGAGCTCAGGTGAACAGAATTGAATTAATTATAATCTTTGGTTCATGATACACTCTCATCATTGATACATTTGTGATACTTTAGTTATTTGGCTAGTTATTTTTAATAATGTAATTGGCACCTGTAGGACTACCCCTGGAGAGTTTTAATATAAAGCGGGGGCTTGACTCATGTGCGGTTGCAAAAGAGATGTACAAGATTGGAGAGACTGACTTAAACGAACAGAAACCACTTTCTAAATGTGCATGGATAACAAGTGTTAGTTGTCTTCAGTTATTTGCAGAGCATTCGCCCTCAAGTTTAGACCCATTGCCCCTTTCTTCTTGTTGTTCAGCTGCTTCATTTGTTTCTTCCCTTTTCCATTCTCATTTGGCCAGGTGGCTATTCTTTTTCCTGCCTTGGATGCAGTAAGATCCGTGTGAGCTCAGAGAAGGAGGGAAAAAACAAAATGCATGCACTGCTCAGTTTTTGATTCCTTATGCAGGAATGAGAGACAGATGATTTTAGTGAGTTCTCTAGGAAGACCCCTGGATGAAGATACCTTCCGCCTTTACTCCTAGGTGTTTGGAAAAAATGATGTGTGGTTCTGGGTCATCTTCTCTGCGATCCATATTCTGGCCTCTCTGGCCCTCAGCACCCAGATCTACTACATGGGTCGTTTCAAGATAGGTAAGTCACCCGTTATTCTATACTAAACACACTGATTAACTTACCCTGAGAAAGCATTGTCTTCACAGAAGTGTTACTGGTCACTGTGAACACGTACTCTGAATTCTGTGTTGTGTTTATAGCATGCATTCTCTCCAAGAGCTTCCTCTCCTTTATAAGATTGCAATAAACTATAATCACTGGTTTTAGTCACCTGAAAAACTAAGCTTGCCATACCTAAGAGCTGACACATACCTCCAACTCCAAGTCCCAAGTGCTTTACAACCCACCAAACTTTGAAAGTGTATTTACAGAACAGTACGATCATCACACCACTAGTTCTACATAGGGGATGTTTTTTGGTTTGTAGTATATAAAAGGAGCATTTCTCTAACCATGCTAAATGGTTATCAAGAATGAATTAGATATTATTTTCAGTTTCTGGGACTGGAACT
>NW_011911882.1:0-3076 GCF_000151845.1 Pteropus vampyrus | reverse complement strand
AGTGTTCATATGTACATATGTTATCTCTTTAACAACTCAATTTGATAAAAGAAGCTCAGTCTTTGTTTAAGGTCAAGTGGATTCCAATTCATTTTCGAAGACTTCATTCTTTCTACTCCACCCTGCAGCTTAAATTCTTCCATCCGTTTTGTCCTTATAAACTTGTATCTTCCAAATAGCAGGTCAAAACACAGAGAAGGAGCACTATCAGAAATCCAAGGAGAAATTGGACAGCAACAGAATTATAAGGAGAAATTCATTAAATAAATAAGGACTTGGCCTTCGATCCTCACCAGATGGCTCCCACTCCTTCCCACTCAGTCTCAGCCTTTCTTTACAGTGTTATGGGGAGGGGAGGGGAAGCAAAAACAAAATAAACAGGAACACTACTAAGATGCATACTGCAAAGTAAAAAACACTCTCACAGATATTTCATTTGAGCCTACAGAGTAGGTGTTATTACCCCATCTTACAGGTGAAGAAACCTAGAATTAGAAAAGTTAAGACTTGCTGAAGTCCACAAGAGTAGGACTTCAAAGAACATTGTCTTCCAACTTTCTGGTGTCCATTACACTGTTTTAGCAACAAAGAAACCTGTGCATTTTAAAAAGTCAAACGTGTACCAACTATGTTTCATTAAAGATTGGTATGAAGGGAAATAAAAGATAAGGACCAGACATCAAGGTCAGGATCTTTGGAAGTAACCGCAGTTCCTTTTTCTCTACACCACAATTTACCCCTTGATAAGCCATGTGGAAATTACTGGTGGCTTTTTAAAGCGGTGGAGATATCTGATGGGATACTGCCTGGGCAAGTTTAGTCATGTGCTTATGAGGGAAGAGAGTGAGTAGCCAGCCCTCTCCTCCTGTTTAAATATAAAGTTCAGATGGTCAACAGCCATTCGTGGACACTTACTACTGATTTTCTCCATTCTCATTGCTAGTTTTCTTTTCATATCTAGTCTCCAACTGTTTTGAGCATTTACCTATAAAGTTGGCTAGAAAAGAGTCAGATAACTGTCTAGAACTTAGAATTGTAATTTAAATCAGCTTTTTTACTTTATTTGGGGTTTTGGAGCTAAGTAAGTAGGTTGACTCAAAAGAAGATTTGAACAACAAAATCATTTCTTTCTCTTTTTTTTATATTTAAATATTATAACTATTAAATATTAAAAATTTAGCAGTTGTAGTTTCTAAATACAGACTCTGTCTTACAGGGATTTTCATTTTTAAAAAAAAAATATGTCTTAATTCCAATGTTTGTTGTTTCTTATTAAACTCAAGTAAATTCTACTTGGATTATATATTGTGTGTAAAATAAGCATTTCTCCTAAACGTAATCTAGAAAGTGTACTTCTCACTTTCTAGGTACCATGATGGACGGTGATTGATCTATAACCACTACCCTCTTATCAGGAAAGTCAATTCCAAAAAATCCACCAAAAATGTAAATGTGAAAAATTACAAAATGTAGGGGAAAAAACAGACCCACTTGGGTCAAAAGAAAAGTGATTAGAAATATATATTCTGAAATAAAAGGAGCAGATTCAGGCTAGTGTGCCCTCCATCACTAAGCCATATAGATAAAGAATCCTATTGTTGCTGAAAAAGATAACTGAATAAAAGCAAAGGTAAGTCCATCGATCTAAGTCAAACTGCGACAGAATTAGTGCTTGCAGTGGAAATGGACAGGTCATGAAGGGAATTAGCTATTTGTATGTCTATAGGCATAAATGGCTAAAAGTGTTGGTGACTTCTACAAAGGAGATCCCATGAGGGCAAGGAGACAGTCAGTTTGCAAAAGTTTCTAAAAGATTAGTAGTGATGTGATAAAAAGTTAAATAGACTGTTGAGTGACACAGCAAGAATTCTAAAGTAATTAAAACTGTATTTGCTTCATCACTCTATGATCCTGCTTATTAAAACTCAAGGAACCCATTCCTAGTTACCACGGCTAGTATATCTTTCCAAAGGGTGAAGAGAACTAATTTTAAAGAAAAAAACATTAAAGCAAATGACTAAACTCTGAAGTAGATATTTTTAAAAAGCAGAATTTTAACACCTTAAAGGCCATGTGCAAAAGGAGACAATTTTCTGTTTTGTGTGATGGAGCTAAGAGTAAGTTTTAGAGAGAAGAATTTTATCAATGAAATTATAAATTATTTCATTAATTAAAGATCCCTGGCATGTGACGTGAATAAACCAGTCTGAAAGGTTAAGTGTCACAGTTGTTGATTTCCTAAATGAAATAGTATTTTATTTGCCAAGGGACAGTTGAGTTATCCAGTAAGGTGAGTAACCTCCCAACCTTCTCACTCCCTCCCTCTGATTCTCATTCCAAAGTAATTCTGGTTTTTACATTCTGTTGGAGGGACAATAGAAGAAAAAGGTTGAAACTCAGATTAGATATGGATAAGAGGTTAAAAAGAGTCCACTTTCTATTCCGAGTGGATTAAACATTTCCTAATACTCTTTGATCTTAATCCTTATTTCATTTGTCTCTATGATTCTCTAAGTCTCTTGTGCCTTGTGTCTTTGCTTAGCATCCTCAATCCCTTGAAGATTACCATCTTGAGGGGCTCATTCCCTTCTCTGCCAATTTATAATCTCTGCTAACTTTTACTGATATTTACTATGTATCAGGCATTCTGCTAAACACTTTACTGGCACAATCGTATTTAATCCTCACTAAAATGAAGTAAGATTGGTACAATTATTACTTCTATTTTACACAGGAGGATGCTGAGACTTAGAGGAGTTAGATGCCTTGTCTACCACCCACAGCTGGCAGGTGATAGTGTAGTGATTGGAGCCCTTTCTGTTAAACTTTGGGACCCAGAAGGTTAATAACACCACTCCTCTCAGCCTGCTCGTGTTACCAACAAGAATAGCACAAGCTTCCATTTTCCTCTGACCCAAAAACTTGGTTTAACTTCCATGGCAGAGATGAGCACTGCGGTCACAGAGTGCTTATTTTTATGGTTTTCTCTTTGCTGCATCTGTTCTACCCTTCTCTCTATTTCTCCTTCCACTGCATTCTAAATACACTACTTTTGTTACAGATATATTAACTGTCT
>NW_011911881.1:0-2593 GCF_000151845.1 Pteropus vampyrus | reverse complement strand
AGAGATCCCCGCGGTGGGTGTCTGAAGGCGGACACATCTGAGGAGCAGCGGCGCCGGGATGGGGTGCACAGGGCCAGCGGCTGGGTGCAGCCCATTCCCCACGGGCAGGCCAGCAGGGCAGGGGAACCGGTAGGGCCTGGGTGGCCGCACGCACGGGCCCAGGGTCAGGAAAGCCGTGCCGAGGGTCCCACCAGCAAGAAGCAGAGCCGTCCCCTCCGCCACCTGTGGCTGCGGGGCTTCAAAGGGGCGGCCGGTCGGCTTGGACAAACCGGCTCCTGCCCCTGGCTTCTGGCTGCAGGAAGGTGGCACTGGGGACACACAGGGGCCCCACAGCCCGCCACTTCCAATCAAACAGAGTGGCTCGGTGAGGCGACTGAGTCATAACAGGGACACCCACCTCCTCGGGGAATCCGGGGCATTTTCCACTGCCCCACAGCGACCTCGGAAGTCCAGCAGGGCGGGTAAGAGAAAAGAGCTTGCGCTTCAGCGCCACCTACTGGAAAAGACCACTACGTGCCGATATAAGAAGGTGTACGGCAGAAAGCATGAGAAGGGGAACCAGAGCTTACTCAAACAAATAATCAATGACAACTTCCCAAACCCATGACTGGATCCCTTTCCAAGAAACTAATTATGTCAATCCAAAAAGATCTTCTCCAAGGCACAATATATTAAAACTCAAAAAATAACAAGAAAATTCTCAAGGCAGCCAGGGAAACGACGATGGTAACCTATAAAGGTAACCCCTTGAGATTATCAGCGGACTTTTTTTCAGCAGAAAACTCAGCGAGCTAGGAGAGAGTAGAACCAAATACTTCAAATTATTGCAAGAGAGAAATCATCGAGGAATAATATATCCAGGAAATGTGTCTTTTAGATGTGAAGCAGAAATAAAGGCTTTTCCAGACATACAGAGAAGCTCAGGGAATTGACCATCGCAAGACCTGTATTACAAAAAATGCTGAATGGTGCTCCTCTACCTGAAACAAACAGGCAAACGAAAGGATACAAACTATGAGTAAGATGACCAACACAGAAGCAGGAAAGCGCAACCTTTCTTAAGAATGGGATATTAAACATTTAAATACAGTGTAAAGGTTAAAAGAGGTAAAAATATTTTTTTAAAGGACAGTAGCTACTGCAACTTAGAAATGTGCACAAGCATAAAAGGATAATTTGTGACAACAAAAGGGGCAGGAAAACGACAACTTGCACAAGTGAATGGAGATAAAATGCAATCAGAAGAAAAGAGACTACTGTATGTATGAAACTTTCTTTTGCATAAACCGAATGTTAACTGCACACACACAAAAATCTGGAACTGAGACATAACATAAAACGAAGAGAAAACAAGAAAAAATCATAGAATACCACCAAACTGAAACAACATAGAACCACAAGGGAAAAGAAACAATGGGGACACAGCTACAAAAAGACAAAGGATAAAATGGTATAGGAAATCTTCATATATCAATAATCACCCTAAATGTAAGTGGACTGAACTCACCAATTAAAAGGTACAAAGTAGCGGGATGGATCAAAAAACAAAATCCAACTATATGCTGCCTTCAGGATTAACATCTCAGCTGCAAAGACAGATAGACTCAAAGCAATGAGGTGGAAAATGATACTCCAAACAAATGGCATTCAGACAAAAGTGGGTGCAGCCATACTTCTATGAGACAATAGATGTCGACATAAAAAATAATAGACAAAGATGAACATTTTATAATGATAAAGGGGACAGTACGTCAAGAGGATGTAACTATATGCAGCCAACCTGGGAGTACTACAGTATATAAAGTGACAGAACTAAAGGGCTAAACTGGAAAAAAAAAAAACACACACACACAAATTGTCCTGGGAAAATTGGAAAGCTACATGCAAAAGAATTAAACTAGACTGTGATTCGACAACATACACAAACATTAACTATAAATGGACTATAGACTTAAATGTAAGACATGAGAAACTAAAATACATAGATGAAAACAGATGTACTAAACTTATAAACCTTGGTCTCAGAAAATTTTATGAATTCGACCCCAAAGGCAAAGTAAGCAAAAGCAAAAATAATATGACTACATCAAATTAAAAGGCTTCTGCATAGCAAAAGCAACCATCAACAAATCAAAAAGGCAGCCAACCAAATGGGAAAGTGTATTTGCATATGATATCTCCAATAAGAGGCTAATATCCAAAATTAAGAACTCATATATCTCGACAACAAAAAGGCCAGTCCAATTAAAAAATAGGCAGAAGACCTGAACAGACACTTTTCCCAAAAAGACATACAGATGGTCAAAATATATGAAAAGATACTGAACTTCACTAGCTATAAGAGAAATGCAGATCTAAACAGATGTGAGGTATCACATGGTTATTATTATTAATGGTTATTATCAAGACAAGAAGTAACATGTTAGAGAGGATATGGAGAAAAAGGAATCCTCATGCACTGCTGGTGGGGATGTAAATTGGTACAGCCACTATGGAAAACAGTATGAAGGTTCCTCAAAAAATTAAGTATAGAGCTACCATATGACCCAGCAATCTCTCTTCTGGGTACCTACCTCCTAATTTTGACAACATT
>NW_011911880.1:0-2670 GCF_000151845.1 Pteropus vampyrus | reverse complement strand
GATCTGTCCTGTTTGTCAGGAGCAGAAAGTATGTTGGAGAAAACTAACTCTCAGGAAGGGGATGTGTCAGGAAGATGGATTACCCCAGGAAGTCAGAGCTGCTCTCCCAGTGGGCAGCAGTCCACTTGGATGTAATTTGCCGGCTGTCCGTCTTGTCCTAGTGTGTGTTTCTGTCTTTTCCCTCCTTTGCGCTGCCAGCGACCAGCCTGTGCTCCGTAGATCTAATGCAGTCACAGAGCCTTTAGAATCGTTAAGACCTAGGAGGGAGGGGACACTTGTTTGCAGAGAGTGAATATTCAGCATGCACACTCTTCCTATCAGCACTCCCAGAAGCTCTCAGAGAGACAGATCCTGTGGGGAAAACTCTTTAAATGAGCACCTTATTAGAGAATGATCCTGTTAGGTGAATAAAAGGCTGATTACATACCCAGAGGTGAGCCGTAATGAGGCTCAGAGTAACTAAATGAAGCAATCTGCTGCACTTTGTATCTGGACTTGAGCCTGAGCATTTCAAACTGGCAACTGGAAAAAGAAAAAGCTCTAGGGAAAACCACACAATAGGCTTGAAATATTTCATCCTTTTTTTTTTTTTTTTCCCAAAAGGGAATTTAGGGCAGATTTCTTGGGTAACAGTTTTGAAGAAAGAAGCCTGGTATAAGCAGGAAGCTTGGTGTGGGTGTTGCTACCACATATAACAAAACCATAAACACTTTCCTGTCCTCGTTGGAGGCTGAGTGATCCAATGGGCCTTGCTTTTAAAGCCATAAGGGTTGTCTGGACAAGGATTCCAGCATGGCATCTCAGCACCATTGACTGAAAATTGGGGAGGAAGTTTGAAGCAATGGTCATTACGTTTCCTAAGGAGTGAGACATAAATGAACCTTCCACCCTGGCGAATTAGTCACAAAAAACCATGGCAGCAGGTTGAAACCACCAACGTTGGTTATTGCTATCTGGTCTTGTTTATATTTTCAGTCCCCTATGGCAGCAGCTACAGCCCAGAAGCCCATTTCATTGATAGTTCACTGGCCTTGGTGATCCAAGGATTTCAATATTGATGAATTATTGTTCTAATTTTTGGAGCAAGCATCTTCGTGATTCTTTCCTCTGCTGCCCACCTTCTCCCCAACAGGTGCAGGCAAGGTACTGAAGTCGAGAGAGGATTCTCACCTCTGCACCAGAAGACTGGCTTCTTAAAGGGGACATGACACTCGCTAATAATGTGACCTACTGTTCAGTATTTCTGAGCCTCATTTTACTCACCTGTAAAATTGGGAGGAGCAATAGTTGTGTTGCCTTTTATTCTTTTCTTTGTATACAAGAGATATTGAGTGTGTTTTATAAACTATCATGCGCTGTTGTAGGAAAAGTTATGTTTATTCAAGGCATCTGATTTGTATTTTAAAATTCTTGAATTATGATTCCTGGCTAGTGATACCTAAGACCCTTTTTACTCCTCAGGCACACAAGTACTGTTTGTTTCAAAGCAAGATGTTCAAAAGCAAGACCAAACAGTTTGGTTCCCTGGATCATGCCACTGAACTCTCTTGACTGTGACTTTGCTTTCCCCATTCTTATTTCATTGGGAAAAGAACTATGTAAGATTTTATCCTGAGACTAAAGAGAGCTCTTTAAAATGACCTCAGGGATACAAATAGATCAGTTGCCACTTATTTCCTTAATACGATTAGTTTCTAAAATGTAAAAGGCTGAAATAGCACTTGTTTCTCACAGATTTCTGTCAAAACCAACATAGGTGCTTGTTAGTGTCATCATGATGGGTGGCAAAGACACTTAAGTTGATAATTGAGGAAAACCAAATATCTTCTCTATCCCCCATTTCACCCTCATTTTATCGTCTTTGATGTAAAAGTGTCCCACTGTTTCAGTAGAATAATATGGTGCTCATCTGTTAGCTGGATGGAGGAGAGCGACTATAATCCGTTTCTCTAGGCATGCTTTCCTCAGACTAAGGGCTAAAACTACCATGCAGCTCAGATCTGAGAGAAGAGTCAGAGTCATTCAGTGATTAAATAGTCAATATGTTCTGACTTTTCTGCTGATTTACCAAAGAGAATAATATCTTCTCAGTTTCATCACTTATTAGCAGCCATTTAGCTTGTCTTAAAAGCATGTCTTGATTTGAACAGATAACCCACATTTAAAGCACAAATTAATAAGCTTTTGTTTTATGAAACGGTGGTGCCCTAAACTGGGGCAACGTCATAGGAGAGGAGAGTTGAGATTCCAGCAGCTACATGGAAAAGAAAAACAACATTTGTCATTTTAAAAAAATGAATTAGATACTCTTTATTTGTCTTGGAGAAGAACATGAACACTTAAGAGAGTAATTGGAAATGATTAAAAAAAAAACATTAAAAGTATTTTATATGCTCTGAGGTGAAAACTGAGGCTCAGAAAACTTAAGTAATTTGGCTCATGTCACATGACAGGATAACTTCTTGTTAGAATATGGATTTGAGACTGTGTTCATCTGACTATAGCTCTGAAGGGTGAATTGATCAGCTTTTGTGTCCTGAGGAATCTGGAATCACTACTTTTCCCCACATTTCTCCATCCTCTCTGTCCATCCCCACCTCTTTAATCTGGTCTTTCTTTTCAAAAATATGTTAAGATTGTCATTAAGGCACACACTGTTAGATAATGAGT
>NW_011911879.1:0-1838 GCF_000151845.1 Pteropus vampyrus | reverse complement strand
ATTCGCTGTTTTTCGGTTGCAGCGACGCCGTCTCCTGTGACGCGTGTCCACCCTCCACCGCCCAACGTGCTCCTCCCACCCCGTCCCACCCCGTCCCACCCGCCGCGGCCACAGAGACACCTGACACCGCCATTCTCGGCCGTCCTCCGTCCTGCCCCATCACCCCGCCGTGCAACCCGCAGCTGCCCTCCCCGGTCCCGTTCTCCATCTCCGCGGCCCTCGGCCGTGCCGCAGCCCACGCGTCACCCCCCGCCCTTCCCCGCTCGGCGGCGGCGCCTTCCATCGACCACGGCGCTCACCCTCGGCTGACACCGTCCCCCACTGGCTCATCATTTCCTACCGGCGCCATCCGACGCCACCGTCCACCACTGGGTACAGCAGCCGCCCCGCCCCCGCCCCCGCCCCGTCCGTGGCTTCGCTTTCTGTGGTTTGTCAGCCACGGGAGACCACGCTCCCGTGTGAAATGAAAAATTCCGGAAATCGACACTTCATAGGGTTTAAGCTGCGTAACGTTCTGAGCAGCACGATGAAATCTCACGCCCTCCTGCCGTGTCCCGCCCAGGACGTGACTCACGCCTCTGTCCCGTGTCCCCACGCTGGACACTCCCACCCATGAAATGACGCCGTAGGCGTCCTGGTTACCAGACCGTCATGCCTGCACCGCGCTCGGCTCGAGTCCCCCTCGTTTCGCGTAGTGACGGCCCCACGGCCGTTCGCGTCGCTTCCGTCACAGGACGTGGCTCTACCGGTCGGTCCCCTTTCGCTTCTATAGCTGTTCGTCCTGTCCTGTGTCTAGTCGGCGAGTTCACCGGCATTGAGTGCGCACCGTCCGCCGTCTCTGGCCTCCGCGGGGTCCTCGAACACGTGCCCCGAGGTCGGGGGTGCGGTGCTCGGCACCCTCTCCCACCCGAAGGCCCCACCCCGCCGACCCGGAGCCACAGCCTGATGCCACCGCCACCGCCACCGCCCACTGGCGTCCTCCCTCCGCTCGACCGCCCTCGCGGGTCCTGCCCGGCGCTGCCGCCCAACGTCACTCCGCCAGCTTCCACGCGCCGTGGCCCAATGTCACTCTCCCAGCCCATCACCGTCCACCATCCACGGTGCCATCTTCCCCTGGCTCCCTCTATCCGCCTTCGCCCGTCACCCGCCTCTTCCCAAACGCTCTCCACAGCACCGTGGTGACGCCCAGCGAGGCCACCTGACCCTGAAGGTCTGCGTTCCCACCACCTGCCTCTCCTTCTCCAGGTCATCTTCCTCTGTCTCGGACCCTGAGCAGCGCTGTCTCCTCCCACTCAACGTCCATCACTCTTCACTACAAGACGTCGTTTTCCACTCACTTTCCTCCCCCACCCCATCCCCCATCCCCTATCCCCATCCCCCGCCAAACGTCTGTCCTTCTCCAACGCCCTCTTCCTCCGGCCGCTGCAGAGAATGCGTCGCAGTCACCGGCCTGTAGCCCCCGTTCCACCAGCATTCCCGCCCGTCAGGCACGCACCCCATTCCCGCCCGTCAGGCACGCACCCCATTCCCGCCGTCAGGCACGCACCCCATTCCCGCCCGTCGGGCACGCACCCCATTCCCGCCCGTCGGGCACGCACCCCATTCCCGCCCGTCGGGCACGCACCCCATTCCCGCCGTCGGGCACGCACCCCATTCCCGCCGTCGGGCACACACCCCATTCCCGCCGTCAGGCACGCACCCCATTCCCGCCGTCAGGCATGCACCCCATGCTC
This sequence comes from Pteropus vampyrus, assembly GCF_000151845.1. Taxonomy (NCBI): domain Eukaryota; kingdom Metazoa; phylum Chordata; class Mammalia; order Chiroptera; family Pteropodidae; genus Pteropus; species Pteropus vampyrus. The sequence continues at coordinate 105 of NW_011911879.1, read as the reverse complement.
CGATCCCGTCTTCCTCCCACCTGACACCATCCCGTGTCCACCGCCCCTGCCGTCCGGCCGCACGCCCGCCCACTCATGCTGCAAACCCACGTCCCAGCTGCCCGG
>NW_011911878.1:0-2156 GCF_000151845.1 Pteropus vampyrus | reverse complement strand
GGGAGGGTTGTTGAATTCTAATACTTCATCATATCATTCGTTAAGTACCTTCCCACTTTTAACAACATAAACAGAATAATGCCTTGTGCAAGAAAAAGCTTTTCCTAGAATCAGAATAAATAGATTTGTCAGTATTATGCTTATAGAATTACTAATTTGAGTTTGCCTTATCATTAATAAACAAAAAAGTTGGAGCCACGAGATATCCATCAAAAAACCATTCAAAATTGAAGAGATTTTTCACTCTACTATTGTTGCTTCCCTAGCTCAGAGCTTCACAGGTGAAATGTGAAACTCGCCCCGTAATGTGAAGGGTAAGGAAAGACTAAAGAACGAGGCAGACCCCCCAGATGGGTAGGAAGCAGGTTTAATAAGCAGGGGAATTTACTTAGGAGGCTTGCCTTGGGCGGCCACAGCACAAGTAGATTTCTGCCTCTGCCTAGCAGGATCTTAAAGGTTTATGTAGAGGCCTTAACTGGGTTCAGTCACATATACCGTCCAAACGGTCTCAGCAACACATTGCCCTTTCAAGCCTGCATCCTTGAAATCGGCTCCAGCTATGGAAACTGTAGGCAAGCTACACATTCCGAGGATGTGGGAGGGGGTAAGGAGCCACCAATCACCCAGGTCCATCTGGAGGGTCAGGTCTTCCTGATGACCTTCTCCAACAACTACTGAAACACACATTTCCCTCCCGACTCTTGTAGATTACATCATATAACATCTGCCATCTCTAAGTTAGAGGACACAAATTAAAGACACCAATGACTAATTTTGTAGGGTTTTTTTTTTTTCTTTCTGACCTTATTTCTTATTCTCTTTCAAATATACTGTTGAATTATTATCTATCTTTCCACTGGTAGCAGGATTATGTTTGATTCTATAGCATAAGAGCAAAATAATGGGTTTAGACAATGACATGAAAAATATATCCTGGGCAGGCTTTTGATTTAATGTGGAAGCTGAGAGAGGTGGGGTAAAAGTAAGCACTGCAATTGAAAAGAAACTTCTCTACTCCTAGGTACTTATTTACAACGTATCCATCTTTTGTACTCTGTAGCATATACAACGTTTCAACTACAGTGACTTGGAAGTCCGGTTGATCAGATAGCAGACTAAAAACATTACCTGCTGAAAGGAGAGTAGGGAATGAACTTTTTAGCTATATTATTTTAAAGGTCTAGCAAAGCAACTTGACACTGTTCCTATCTTTTCTACATCCCACCCACTTTCCTTGCCCTGTAGTTTTTTCCTTCGTCTCTCGGCAAACCATTTTTCATAGTACTTACGCTCTAGCATCAAGTCATAATAAAACACACACATGTGCAACCGTGCACACACACACCCACACACAGTTGTCCAATGTCTGATTTCCCTCTCATCTTCATACATTCTTCTCAGTCTTATCCTCTGGTTTAATTTTATTTAATTTTTGATTAAGTCTTTTTATAAAACTCCATCTAAGGAGTACCATCACAGTCACGTTGGAAGCTATGCAAAAATCACAATTATTTGAAAGAAAAGGAGATGGGGAACTATCGTTTTAAAACAAGGACTGAAAATACAGGACCAACCTTTAAAGCTGGCGATCCTTTCTTATCCCAGGATTAGTAAAGAGCATCTTATATCTGAACACAAATAGCCAAAGTACTTTAGCATATGTTTGGTGAAAATAATATAAGCTACATATTTGGGGATCATTCTCTAATATTAACTTTGAAACAATAACAATAAGAACGACAAAAAAAAAAAGATGCTCCAGACTATTTCTTCTTTATTCTCCCAATATATGACAATGAACTCTGAAAACATGTGAATATAATTCAAGAAACAGGTGTCAAATCAATTCAAGCCAGAAAACTCTTCTCTTCTAGTCTCATCTTACCCAGGATATAAACCAGCATCTTTCCATTCTCCAACAAACAATGAACACATACTGATTCTCGATATGGTACCAAAAGTTTTTTTTTTAATGTATCACACTACCCAGATGTGATTTCGTTTTTCTCATTTTCTAACAAATAGCGATTTCAGCCACCTGTGGCCCTGTGACTAGGCTGGACATGCTGATTCAACCCCATCTGGCCAATTAAAGGCTAGGCACGACCAAAATGCTGTTTTCATCACAATGCCAAACAATATAAGCCACCTAGTTG
>NW_011911877.1:0-2522 GCF_000151845.1 Pteropus vampyrus | reverse complement strand
ATGTAACGATAAATTTTATAAGCAACTGAAAGGCTTACCATTGTCAAATTAAAATAGTTTCCATTGAGGGAGGAGGACATAACTGTTTAACTTTTGACAGTACTGTGCTTATAGAGAGTAGACACAGAAAGGTTTTCTTTTATACATGAAAACAGAATTAAATAAATCCTGAAAAAGGCAATAGTAGCTTCCCCCCCCTTAAATCACAAGTAGACAACTAATCAAGACTGAAAATTTAGAGAAAAGAAAATCCTTTATAGAGTTAGAATAAGCAGCAGACTGACTTGAGCACAAGAGGCCTCATGAAAGCTAGCCTTTTTCATTATGTGGGCAAGTGGCACCGTACTTATAAGTGAGGCTCATGAAGGAAATTTTGGTGGGATCTTCAGATTGTTAAAGTATAAAACGACTTCTGAAGCAAAACCAAAACAAAGCAAACAACAAAAATACACATAAAGCTGAGTCTATTAATTTGCAAGGGAAGGAAATCCATGACAGAAAAGTGATTGAATGGTTTGCTAAGAGATAATTAGAAATTTTTAATTGCAAGAAAGGGGAGTCATCTTAGTAATGCTAATTAAAGATTTTTTAAAAATCTTCCAAAAAGGCCTGTATACAACTTATTAAAACAAGTCTCATTGTTCATTGTTTAGGAAATAATCTTTATTTAAGTCCAGTAAGGGTCTGGTGTTTCTTGAAGTTGATGGTCTCTTATGTTCTTAATTGTGTATTTGCCAGGCAAGTGCCACATTAAGTAGAAAATGTTTCTTCTACAACAGGTCTGAGAAAACTGCTAATACTGAACTATATTGCTTCCATTAATGATGTTCTTTCAACTTGAAAGTTTTTATGGACGTTACAATTAGTCTTGACCAGTGAAATGGAAAAGTTATAAAACAATGCTTTTATTTTTAGTGCTGTAGAAAGTGGATAAGAAACCATGTAGTCAAGTTTAAAGTTTACACTTAGGTACCACCTAGTCTGAGTTTCATTTTACATATGAACCTCCTATGGCTCAAGAAATGAGTCACTTGCCCCAAATTAGATTGTATGTTAGTAGAAGCATGACTAGTGGCCATGCTGGAAAATACTAAGTGATTACTTTTTCATTTTACTCACTTAGTTTATGTAATTTTGTAGACTATTCAAATGTTTAAAAGTAACAGAAAGAATATTATATTTTCAAATAAAAGTTTAGTCTAAATATTTATGTTTATCTATGCCATGGATATATTTATAAAATAAAAGGAAATATTTAATTTTCTATTGAAGAAAATAGTATTCTTTGTGCATCTATATGTCTTCCTTTTATTTCTGTAAGTAAATTTGGACTGAAAGACTTTTTAAGGCTTATTATCTAACAGCAGTCATTATTTCTGTCATAATTAACATTTCTGATTGTTCTTCTCTGCTGGCAATAAAATCATTTCATCCCTCTAGTTATATCCCTATATCTACAATAGCTCAACCACTGTTATAAATTCATTCTGACCTTTTCTGGAACTGTTTGAGTAGGTAAATAGGAATATATAACTATATATTGGCAATCATAGACCTCATTAGGCTTTCCACTGAGTTAATGAAAGACTGGGAGTGTTGATTTCATCCAGTTTTCAAACTAAGTTTCTGCAAACCTCTATTAAAAATTAAAAATATAACGTCAACATTACAGAAGAACAGTCTCTGTGCTCAATCCTCCCTTGGTGGCTTTTACAAATTAAAAATGCTAAAAATGAAAATCTAGATGTTTAGAAATAAGGACTCAATAAAAAAGAACAGAAAGTAGAATATGTTGCTAACCTTTTCAAAATTTAGAATTTTTAAGATGACAACATAATTATCTAATGTTCTTAATTAAATGTATGGAATGAGGAAAACACAAGAAATATCTCTAGTAATGTGCTAAAATTTTACTTAAAAAAAAACTTAGTCTGATATAACAAGAAAACTTATAATAAAATTTTCTTAACTTTGGGTTGCCTCAGAATAAATGCTTAGGTCAGAATTAATTCATTTGTTAGCTCCTTGAAGACTGATGCATAATTTTTTTTCCTCTAGTGATTTTTTTAATCAGTTTTAAAATCCTGTCATATGTTCTGGGTTTGTTTATGGATGATCACCCAATGTGGAAAGCCCTCATCCTTTAAAAACAGCAATACTAAATACTGTCACTAAATATTTCTCTCAGTATTTAATGATTATGAGATAGTAGAGCTTGTCCTTTGTGTGCCAGCCAAATTGAAGTTAAATTTATCATGACATGGAATGCAGAAAAATCTTTATATAGGTTAAGGGGTTGATTAACCATTAAATGTTTGCAAGATATACAATTAATTTCTTAATGAATATTATGAGGATAATTTCATTTATTTTAAATTTTTTAAAAAATTTTTATTATGGTGACATTGGTTAATGAAATCCAGTAAGTTTCAGGTATACAATTCAACAGTAAGGCATATATATACATTATATTGTGTGTTCACCACCCATAGTTAGATTTCTTTGTGTCACCACATATTTGA
>NW_011911876.1:0-2206 GCF_000151845.1 Pteropus vampyrus | reverse complement strand
GGACCTGGAGGGCGCTGAGTGCTGTTGCTGGGGCGGCCTGGCCGCCGCGCCTGCCCGCTGACCAGCCCACTCCACGCTGCAGGTGGGAATCTGTCCCATGGCGCCTACGGCTAAAGCAGTGTGGGTTCCCAGCCTGGGACATTGACTGGGCCCTCAGAAAACATGTTCCCTCCTCAGCTGCTGGATTCACCACTCGGACCTGTCGGCCCTTTTTTTCAGATGCTACAGATTTGAGCAGGAGACACATGCGATCCCAAGGGGCGATGTGTGTCTGCCGGTGGCTTATGTTCACCGTGGGTCGTGTCTCCTGGTTTCTGACCCTGCAGTAGTCGTAGTTAGATAAGGGTGCTCTTCACCTGCTCTACTCTGTCTTTACGCAAATAACTTCGAGAGATCCTGTAGTTTATTTTGTGTACGTTCTATAACTGATGTTTTAATGAGCATCGGGAAATTGATACAAAACGAAATGACTAAGAATAATAATTATTACAGAAGCAACAGTAATCCGGCTACACCATAGGGCTGGCATGGCTCGTCCACGTGCTTCATATACATTCTTGCCGTTACTTCGCCCAGCAGCCTGAGAATTAGATCTCAGGCTGAGCGTAAGATGGGCTCAAGTTCAAATAAACCCACCAAGGAGTAGCCGCGTAGATCCGGGTATCAGCTGCTGCTGTGGGCCGACTTGGGGCCCCAGTGGCCCTTGCTGGCCTCGCCCCAGCTCTCAGTTGTCGAAGCCTGACCGTCTGCATTTTGGAGACGCCATCTGGCCCCACGGGAAATGTGCCTTTTCCCATCAGCTCGGCCCATGATAGGGCCGAGGACATTCCACCGAAGAGGACGGGGAGGTGACTTGTTGGAGTAACTCGTGGCCCGAAAGCCAGACTCTGGTGTGGCTCATGGCGACCTTGCGAATCATTCTGTTCCTTGACAGTAGTTAAACCTTGTCATGTCATCCAGCATTTTCGGATCAACGTGTTCGGATGACGTAGTCATGTAACAGACCTGACAGCACTCAGGTCATGGAGTAACGGTCACTTTTTTAAAAAAGTTTCAGATATTTCTCAAAGGTCAAAACGCTTCAGAGACATCGGAGCAGGCCTTCTCAGAGCCGCGAGCAGCTGAGAGACAGAGGGCCTGGCCGATGCCTCCACCTTCCTCATGTCCAAACACACCTGCCCAGGTTACGGCGCAGCTCGTTCACCACCCCACCCTCCCACCCCCACCTCCAGAACGGGCGTGGTTCTCTGTGTAATGTTACCGCAGGCATTGGCGGGGGGCCGTCCGCTCTGCCTCCGAAGCGAGCATCAGGAATGATGTGATGATTCATCTTCGACGTCCCCGTGTTCTAAGTGAAACCCCCTGGTTTCCGCAGACCCCACAGACCCACAGAGCAGCCGGGTGACCTGGTGGATCAGCCCAGCCACGCATGTTCACGGTCGTTAGGGAGGAGGGTCAGGGCCAAGCTGCTTAATTAATACAATGGCTGCCACGGTGTCTGTCACCCAGAGGGAACTGAACCGGCAGTAGCTAATGGAAATTAGATTTGGCACTTAAAAATAATGTAAGAAATGAATTTTAAGAAAAGTCATAATCCTTGCTTATCCAAACTCTGGAAAACATTCTGATCAGCAGATATCCCATATACACCCCTGCGAAGCCCCAGTTCGAGGCATCTTTGGAGGCATCGCATTAAAACGTTACTGGCCGCGGCGTAATCCCCTGTCATTCGCCAAGGACACGTGGTGTAGACGCAGGGGGTTCGTATGTACGTCTCGCGGTTAAAAACCACTCAGGGCAGCATTTCGTTCCGTGGCTTCTGCCCATCTGAGTGACAGACAGATCGGAGCGAGGGTCCCGCGCACCCACCTCCCGGGGACCTAGGTGAGTACTGGCTTCCCGGCGGTGACCCTCGTCCTCTCTGCCTTTCCCGCCGTCTCGATCCAACAGTTCTGTGGAAGCAGATCATTCAGCGCCACGGAGGAGTCGTGACGAACGCCCTGAACGTCAGTTGCCTGGCCAAGGTCACCGACGGCTTCACCCAGGGACACATCGTCCAGGTGGTGAAAGGCGTGCTCACCGAGCGCAGGGTCCGAGCGCAGACTCACAAGCCGCTGGTCGCCCTCGAGTTTATCCCGGCCCTCAGCAGCATGAGCCCGGTGTACCAGGAGGAGGAGGAGACGTTCAAGGTAAGCGGGCGCCCACA
>NW_011911875.1:0-2467 GCF_000151845.1 Pteropus vampyrus | reverse complement strand
GAGGGGACTGATTGTCTAATTAATTAAGGTTGGAGTTAGAACTGTGGGAATTAAGAAGTGTATCAGTTGGACCTGATTTGTAATCAGTTGTTCCCTGACTTGAGAGGATTATGATGGCAAGTAGGGGATTACTTGTTTATAAAATAAGGTTTTTAAGCTAATCGAAGAGAGCTTATATCATATAATTAATTTAGCATGAAAATACTTTTCTCTGACTCGAGGCAGAGGATTAAATGCACCATCCTCATCCATGAGGTTCTTCTTGGGGAAGCAGCAAGATACCTGCTCTGCCATGTGCCTCAGGATTTTTCTTCCTCAGGTCCTTTCTCTTTTAACTTGGCCATTTAGTTTCATGGTCTTACCTCTCTGGCCTCACACACTGGCAGCCTTAATTCTAGAAAGAGAAATGTTGTTTTCTTCTGACTGCTCTGCCACTCCCCCAGTGGGCTTGAATATGCAGACATCCGCCTCCTATTGCCCTAATATGGGCGACAGCTCACTTAGGAGGGAGAAGGTGGAGCTGAGCATGCGTCTCTGGTTTTAGGGAAGCTGTTTTCCAGGTTCACACCACCCTTCCCAGTCCCCTCTTCGTCTTACACGTTCCCCACTGTGGTCCAGCCAAATGCAGACTGGAACATGTCAACCATAACACTTCGTCAGCTGAGAAAGTGTTGTCTTATTATTTCTCAAAGAGGAGCAGCTGTTGCAGGCCTCTCTGCACTTGGATCCCAATTTCTTTTAGGAGGTGAATGCTGAAGCCTGAACAGCCATGAATCGTCCTCCTTATAGAAGACATAGTACCATTAGATTAGTGCTTTTTCAGCAGCTGATTCATGTTGGCCTGGAACTCAGATTACCTAAGAAGTGAAAGATGGAGAAGAGAGTTCTGTAAAGCAATTACTTTTTCTGAATACCACTTCTTGCCACTCTTCACCCCTTTTTCCTGTTCAGGTTGCAGATCTATGATTAAGTTCCTTTCTTTAATTTAAAGAAGCAAACGACATTAAAATTTTTTCTGTGGTTCTAATAAGGATGAGAATATATAACTGTTTGAAGTCATTCCTACCAAAGCCCTTAAACTCTGGACAACGCGGCAGATGAGACCCTAGTCCTCAGGCTGCTTCAGAGGTTTTGAAGTCTCTACTACTTCCACTGTGCTTGGCTCTAGTTTTTACAGATTTCTAAGAAGATGAAATGTTAACTCCTGATCATGGCTGTGAGGATTAGCCTGGGAGACTTCAGGGGCACATTAAGTGGGTCAGTGAATCCTAGACACTGACACTGTTGTCCGGGTGATGGATTTGGAAAGAATTCCTGAGAGGGGGCAGGGCTTGCAGACCCCACAGCCCCTGAGATTGTTTCAGTGCTGATGTTCTCAAGGTGCGGTGCAAAGAAAAAGGGCTCTTCAGACAGGAGCATCCGCCTCACATTCCCAGCTTGTCTTACAGATTTGCTATTCTGGAGATTTAAAGTTCTACTTTCCTAAAAATCTGAACAGTTCCTTCCAAGGATAGTAATTATATCAGAACTTAAGAATTGTTGCGAGGTTTCCGATGACAGTTTGAAAATAGTGTGGCAGAGATATAAATAACTCTTTGATAGGAACAAATCAGGTAAACCTTCACTATCTCCTAGCAGGTCTTTTCCCCCTTTGACCTATTACCCTTTTCCTTGTCACATCCTAGCTTTGTTTATATATCACTGCCCCTTTGCCCATTCTGGTACTGTCTACACTCCTGCAAGTTCTGTCCGCTGAGGCACCATCCATTTCATCCCCTCCTTTGGGATCAGCCCAAGGCTGATCTTCTGTGGTTACTCTGCTGGTATTGCTACTTGTCTGTGAAAGATCAATGTATCGGAAATAGTTTTTTTTTCCTATCTCCCAAAGCTACTACAACGCATATTACATCTGTCTCTCAACTTGGGCCCAAAGTTGGTGGTGGTGGTAAGTAAAACAAATCAAAATAAAACAAAACAAAACTTGGAACTCTGTAAAATGTCAGATTACCTGTCCTTCTGATAAATCTCCTCTGAATGAATTAGACTTAAAGGCAGCCTTGCGAAAAAGATTTCCTAGGGCTGGGTCATTTGTTCATTCAGTATTTATTTTGTTCATTCAAGAAGTTTATTCAAATACTCGTTCTTATTGTGGGCCAGGTACTGCATTAGGCAGTAGGAGTAAGATGAATAAGAACATATCTCTGGGATAAATTATGAATGGTGACTTCAAGACAACTGTTCATCAAATAGTTGTTTCTCTTCCTTTTTCTTCGATGACAGCCTGACTTCACCTAGTCCTGTCCACAGTGCAAAGAGTGAATCCATTATCACCCAGTCGGAGAAGGCAGATTTCGCGATTATTCCCTCTGAAGGAATAGAGAACAGAACAGGTACTATTTCTCAGCCTGCCTAGGTTGGCTCAAGGAACAGCCCTCAACTGGAAGAGTTCAGAGGCCCTGACTATCTA
>NW_011911874.1:0-2175 GCF_000151845.1 Pteropus vampyrus | reverse complement strand
CAGAAGGAAAAAGCATTCTAGGCAGAGGACAACACAAGGAATGGCCCAGTGGAGGAAGCATGGGGTGTATTCATAGACCAGCAAATACTACCTTTTAGAAAGTAGTAGCTATGGTTTAGGCATAAATTAGGAAGGGCTTTACATGCCAAAGTAAAGAATTTTGAATCTCTTCTGCAGAAAATGAGCTGTTGTAAGTTCTGGGATGAGAAGTGCGAGAGGGGTGCTTACAGAAGGTTCACCTGTTAGCAGTGAGGACAGAGGGCTGGAAAGGGCAGTTCAGAGCCAGAGACATAGATGTCAGAGTTATCTGAATAGAGGGGTTAGCTGAAGTTTTTTGTGGCTGGGGTGACCTAGACAAGGGGGAAAAATAAGGAGATTGAATATAAAATTGGAGAAGAATGAAAAACGAGAAAGAAAAGCCAAGGCAGAAGCAAACAGAGGTAGAAGGAAAACCAGTGGAATACGTCCTTGGGAGATCAAAGAAAATAGGATTTCAGGAGGGAGGGCCTTGGTCAGCAGTGTCTCAGCCGCATCAGAGATGCCAAAATGGATATGGACCTCAAAAAGTCCAATTAGTCAAGATTCTGTATCTCCCACACCTCATTGCCACAAGAAAGAGTAAACCAAGAACACAAATCAATTTCATGCATTTATTTATTCAATAAACATTTATTAAGCATCACCAATACATCAGGCTGGGCCTGTAATAGTAGAGTATAAACAGTCTCTGTCCTCATGAAGTTTCCATTCTAGCAGAAGAGACAGATTAAAAAGGCAGATAAATAAATGAATTTCTTGCAGGCTGTAATCTATACTATGAAGGAAATAACCCATCACTGAGATCTGCGAGAACACAGGGGAGTGACTGACTTTACGTCAGGTGCTCGAGGATAGCCTCATGGAGGATATGACATTTAGGCTGTGCCTAAAATATGACAGAGTCCACCACAGCAATAGTGAGAGGAAGTGTGTTACAGAAAGAGAAAGCAGCATGTGCAAAGGTCCTGAGTTGGGAAAGAAAAGAAATCGATAAGCTCCAGGAATTGGGAAGAGGACAGTGTGGCTGGAGGGTCATCAGCATGGCAAGACTGGTGTGAGATAAACCTAGAGATGGGACAGGAGCGAATCACGCAGAATTGAGGGGCCATGGAAAGGAGTCTGAATTCTCTTCTAAGGGCAAGGAAGCCCACTGAAAGATTTACTCAGGGGAGGAGGAGGAGTTTTCAAATCTGTCAAGCAAAGTTTTCAAACTCTATGTCCAGCCCAGTATCTGCCACCTTCCTCATAAGGAGGCCCATCCAAGGTCGTTCAGGACAATGACACCACAGCTCTGCAAAGATCTCAGATGCACTGCTCACGAAGGCAGGACCAGGCAGAGAGGAGCAGCCACCCAAAGGTTTTCCTTGGACACTTCCAGGGGTCCAAGAGTCAGTCCCCATCATTCCCAGAGCACTCCAGTTAGGAAAGCTTCGGGTGGAGTTGGGCATTCTTCCACTGTGCTTCAAAAGGCTATCCCTACCTGTGCTTCTCATATCTGGAGGACCATGTCACCTGGGAGAGTTCCCAAAAGGAAACCCCAAGAAAATGTGGTAGATGAATTTATTTTTGACCAAGTTACATAATGCAGAGTTATCAGTATAAAGATCTGAGTTTTAATAAAAAATGTAAATGCTGTCATGAAATTTGAAAAGTTAATTTGACCTGGCTGATATGAGTATTATTTGCTCACAGAGCCCAGTTTCAACAATTTATGACTATAACTGTACATAATTAAAACAAACCAAATCAGGAAGAACCACGGAGGCTCAGGAAGGAAAATTTCTTTTGATTTAGATTTTAAACAGCAATTGACTCTGACAACCTCATATCTTTGAAAGTGGAAATACACCCAGGGGATGGGACGACATGAGACTGACAGGTGTATTCTGATGAAAAGGCTGAAGGATTGCAAGGAAAACACCTAGTGGAAGCATGTGGAAAACAGCCACCCAACAAGAAAGATACAGGGGCTTCTGCAGTTCTTAAATGGCAGGAGTGATATGGAGACATGCAGAAAGATGCTGAAGAAGACGTAACGCTATGAGATAAGCCAGATAATTACCTAGGCATCCTGCAGGTGAGGGGCCATGGGTATTGGTGCATGTAACATTTTAACAGTAGTGCAGAAGAATCTTG
>NW_011911873.1:0-2405 GCF_000151845.1 Pteropus vampyrus | reverse complement strand
GTGCTGAGATTGTGTCAAAAGTTCTGCATTAAGTAAAATATATTCTAAAGAAGAACACACGCGTTCTCTCTATGCATCTTCGTAGTCGTCTATGTACCCAGCGGACCTTTACTGAACAAATGAAGGAATTCATGTATTGCCTAATTCGTCCTCTCTGCAATCCCGTGAAGCAAGTATTACCTTTATTTCCATTTTACAGATGAGGAAACCGAGGCTCAGACTTGTAAGCTGTAGAGCTGGGACTATATCATAAAAGCCCAGAATCTTAACCATGATTTTGGACTGCCTCTTAGGAAAGCCTTTCTTTTTCAGGATCCTTGGTGACCTTGATTTCTTTCTTTCCAGCTTCTTTTCTTTAATTTATTTATTTATTCATTCAGTGATTATTCAACAGTCACTTACTGAGTGCACTGTGTTGGATGCTAGGAATGTAGAAATGATTCAGACCAGATTCGTGCCTCCACGGACCACTTGAACTTCTTTTACTTAATCTTTGATCATGCGCAGACCTTGCTAGTCTTAGAAAAATTCTCCGCTGACCTCATTTTCCAGTTTTGCTTTTTAGCTTATTCTGTTTTCTTTTCTGTAGCTGAGTTTTCTTGACTTGGTGACCGTTTTACTTATCACTTCCCATCTGTGACCTTCCTCAGTCCCCTGCAAGCTGGTGCTGGTTCTCATTGTTGATGTGCTTGTGAATCGGAAAAACTGAGCCTAAAAGTCATTTCCAGAGACCTGTATGATGCGGAGTTATAGCGAAAGCATCGGGAATTTGAAAGACCCTAAACTCCCAATGTAAGGACAGTTTTAGGGTTGGGCAATGGGAGGTCTGCGATAAAATATCCATGAAACTAATTGGCCTAGAGGGCGTCATGGAAAAACTTCTGTGCAATTTGAGCTCTTAAACAAAAATTTAAAAACACATGAAGAAATTCATTGCAATAAGAGGCAGTCAGTATACCCTCCACGTGAGAGGATGCAAACCTGAAGGAATGGAAATGATGACAATAGCTTCCGTATAGCTTACATATTGAAGGTTGAGTGTCCGCTAGGCACTGTTCCAAACGTTTTATACATATCAACTCATTTAGTCTCCATAAAAACTCTGTGGAGTGTGCATTGTAATTATCATCATTATTAAGCAGAAGGAAATGGAGGTACAGAAAGGTTAACCTAGGATTACATGACTAGGGAATTGATCTAGACAGCCTGGCTCTAAATCCCTCATGTTTAACTGTTATGCTATGTTACTTATGCTCCTGGAGATAAATCTGAAAGAATTTAAAATAAGTATGTCCACAATTCTCAAACTAAAGGTCAACATATTATCCTTAAAGTAAAAGAAAAATAAAAAAATGTTTGTTAAATACAAGAAATAACCTAAAGGAGACATTAGAAATAAAAGATAGAGTTATGTTTTTAAAAAGCCAAATGACGTAAATAAGAGATTAAAGACAGCTGCAGAGAGAATTTGTGAATTGGAAGCTGCAAGTGAATCATATTCCCCTTCCCCGCTGAATGTGGCAGGGAGCAATACAAATGGAGAATACCAAAGAGCCGTGGAGCCGTGGGGAATAGATCGAAAAGTTCCAGGCAGTGTAAAAAATTTGCATCTCGACATAAGATAGTTCAGTTACAGAATGGTGAAGATACCAAAAAGAAACAGCAAAGAGAGACAGTTGGTTCTGTCATTCGGGGCAGTTACAAGTGACTCTTTGTGCCAAATGCTGCTGAGAGACTTTGTTTGTTTCTTTGATTCATTTCTGAACCACCCGTATCAATGTTTCCATCTTAAAGATGAAAGAAACTGAGTTTCAGAGAATTTACGTAATGTGTTAAGGGCTCAGTAAATCTTTGCTGTGAAGGCATGGCCCTACCTCTAGCCAGTTATGGGGTCACGTGTGGTCATTTATTTTCTGTGAGCTTCTTTTATTTTTTTTCCTCAGGTTTTACATGAGAATGATAAAACCGGTCCTTCTTCCTTCAGAGGACTGTTTATATTGGTGCCTTTAGAAGTCAGAAAAAAGTTAAAAAAGAAAAAATACCCTGGTCGCTTTTACCTCTTTAGATTCACTGCATCTGTAACCATTAGCTTTCTAACCCCATGACTTCTTCATCTTTTATCTTTTTTTAATTAAAATTTATTACTATGCAATAAAATAGCAGGCAACGTTTCGATTTAAGTAGTACAGAAACTATATTTAAAAAATCATAATCCCCTTTTACCTCCTCCAGTTCCCCTGTAAGCTCATCCTGGCTCAGAAGCAATCATTATTGTATTTCTTTTAGATATGCCTGTATTTATTTACACAGTCACATTTGCATAGTTCTTTATATAGATTAAAACCCATTATACATAATACATTCTAAATGTTCTCACTTAATATGTTTAGGGAGTCTTTCCATAA
>NW_011911872.1:0-2205 GCF_000151845.1 Pteropus vampyrus | reverse complement strand
TCTGAGTCGGTGGTCTGGCCCCTGCTTCCCCACCCTTTTGAGAGAAATTCTGACTAGTCACTTATTTTTTAGCCAGAAAGATTTTTGTTTCCTCTACGCTAAGCCCGATGGTAACGTAGGAATTGTATTAGTTTCCCAGGGCTGCAAAGCACCACAGACATGGCACCTTAAAACAACAGAACTTTATTCCGTCCGTTCTGGAGGCCGTATGTCTGAAATCAAGGCTGGCGGAACCGCGCTGTCATTGAAGGCTCCGGGGAGAGTCTGTTCCATGCCTTTCACTCAGCTTCTGTGTGGCCGGATAGTCTTCGCTTCCCTTGGCTGGTAGACACGTCACTCCAGTCTCTGCTGTCATCATCACGTGACGTTCTCCCAGTGCATCCCTGTCTCTCACCCATCCTCCTTCTCTGTGCCCTCATCTTAACTAATTGCATCTGAAACAACCCTATTTCCAAAACACGGTCACATTTTGAGGTTCTGGGGAGGAGATGAATTTGTGGAACACTATCTGTGACGGTTAATTTTGTGTGTCACCTTGACCGAGCCATGGTGCTCAGATACGTGGCCAAATAGTATCCTGGATGTCTCTGTGAGGGTGTACGTGGATGAGATGAACATTCACGTCGGTGGAGTTGCCTTCCCAGCATGCAACACTCTGGCCGAAACCACCATCTATAAACTTGGAGAATACATATTTTCCTGTGTTTTACTTGGCAACCTGACTCCTGGGATTATGACCCAAGAAATGGTCACTTACGGAGGTGGGAAAGACTCGGAAAGGAATACATTGCAGGCAGTTGGATAAATGAATTGCATACTACGAGGACAAGTCAGAGATGAAGATGAAAATTTGCAAATTACCAATATGTAAAGGATGTTTTAACTATGGGATTGGATAAAAGAAGAGAGAGAAAGTAATAGGGACCCTCCCACTATTAGAGGCAGGTATAGCAAAGAGGAAAGAACCAGCCAAAGAGAGTAAGGGGGGGTGGCTCTTCCTTTGGGATGATAATGTCTATGCTTGAAAACTACATGGCCTTGAATATTTAGAATTTCATGGTGTTTCAGAGAGGGAACCACGCTTTCTGCTGGTTTGCCACGCAAATAAATGGGAGAATCATGGTAGAAAATTCTGTGCTCCAAACCAAATGTTTATCGATCTCTGCTTCAAAGAATGTAGAGAGCAATGAAGGGTTAGTATAACTTTTTCATTTATTCACGTATTCATTCAATGAGTTTATTCAGAAAAAAATATGTAAGGAGTAGTAATTTAGGCACTAAGAATATAAATTTAATAAAATCTTCCTAACCTCGGGTAATTAAGGAAACTTTGGATAAAAATATAAGACCTGAACTCAGTATTTGATTTTGACAGGAATACAAGAGATTAAGAAATGCCAGAGAATCAAAGATTTGGATTTTTTAAAACATCTTATCACAGGGTTTAACGATGATGTTCAGCGAATGTGAATTTGGGAGGATTAAGGGAGAAAAAATGACCAGGTCAGTTAACTCCTGAGATATACTGAAACATTATCATTTCTCCCAGAATTGAGACACTTTTTTTATCACCATTTTGTACTTTCCCAATGAGGTTATGAACCAGCTGCCTGTTGAGCTAAAATACTACCATCCAATTAATATTTTGGAAGCGATGACAAACTATTCTAACCTTGTGGCTCGGCAGTCCGCTCCGAGAGTCTGATCATATAGGACGTGGGATAAATATGGGGTCAATCAGTTCATCAGGTCCTCCCCATAAAGAGCAGAGGCCATTGACTGAAGTCTGTGAATCACAGAAGGCTGCAGCAGGGGAGTTTGGCATTCGGATTATGAATATTTAAATAGGCTTATTAAAACTGTGTCCACAGAGAGCAAAAATGCATTTGCTTTTAAGACAATTAAAAATATAAGGGGCCGTGCCGAACAGTCACTCAACACATAAAATT
This sequence comes from Pteropus vampyrus, assembly GCF_000151845.1. NCBI lineage: Eukaryota > Metazoa > Chordata > Mammalia > Chiroptera > Pteropodidae > Pteropus > Pteropus vampyrus. The sequence goes on along the minus strand of NW_011911872.1, from coordinate 256 downwards.
CGGAGTCAGAAGATGCGGAATGAATCCCTAGCCCCAGCCTTTGCCAGCCGTGCGGCATGGGGAAATGGTTTTGACCTTCGTAAGCTTTATTCAAACCCCCTTCCCTTCACTTATGCTGATTCATTTAGCCAAGAAACGATGTTGAGAGCATGGTCTCTGGGGCCAGATTGTCTAGATTTGAATGCTGGCTCTGTCACTTACTAGCTGTTTGGTATGTGTTGCTTAGCCTCTCTGTGCCTCGGTTTACCCTTCTGTA
>NW_011911871.1:0-3897 GCF_000151845.1 Pteropus vampyrus | reverse complement strand
CTCTTGCTTTCATTTAACGAACGTTGCCGGGAAACCGGCAGTGCAGGACCCGTGCTGAGCAGCGAGGATTAGGGATGAAGGGCCACGGACCACTCGCTGTCGAGGATCTCCCAGCATCTTCGGGGAGGGGGACCCCCGAGCACACAAGTGATAATTAGATAAGGCAGAGAGAAATCCATGCCAAGGGAAGGAAGGTGAAAACACTACCCAGACACCTGCTTCTGGAACGGTCTCGAACACTCTCACAAGAAACATAAGAAATGGGCAAAATAGTAAGAACGACAAGATTTGTAGAGCTTATTATAACCACAGAACACTGCGACGAGATGCAGACCCTCGCCCCCCGCAAAGCGTGCAACACACTTGTTTCCTAGAGGAGAAAATGAACACTCACGGGCGGAGAATGACCGGGCTGGGGTCTCGCGGCCAGGTGGTGGCCGAGCCAGGACCTTCGCACCTGCTTCTCCCTTCCGCCCTCTGAGGAAGCGGGGCCAGGTGCTGTTTGCACAGCGGACTCGCCCGTTTTCTCCAAATTCTGAGTCCGTTGGCCTCTACTCTGTTTCTGAAACTCCCTGGCCGACGCTGACGAGGCGGCTGCGTATTCACGATATTGTATCATTTTGTATTTTTGGTGCTTTGATGTCTTGGGATCTTGTCGACTCTGGTGGGAACTGCCCTCCGAGATCAGCCAAGTCCTAGAGACGGCGAAGGACTCGCCTGTGAGTGTGACTTTCAGACGCAAACCAGCCAACCTGGAGCCTGCACCCCACCTTCCTCACCCAGCTCCCACACGCGGGCCACTGTCCACCTGCCCTGTCACTCAGGCTGGGCACCAGAGCTCGCCGGAGTCACCCACACCAGCCAGTCCTGAGCCCGCTCACCCCGCCTCGCCACAGGAAAGGCCTTTGCCACGTTCCCCCACCCTCCGCCTCCTGACCTGCCCGGGTGCTGCCCCGTGTGGCCCTGCGTGGCAGGCTAGGCCCCCTTTTTATAGGACCTGTGAGGGTAACTGTCTCTTCGGTGACAGTCATCTCCTGATCCGTTGGCTTATTTTCAAACACTGGCACGAGGCATGGAATTGAGAAGGGGCCTGCAGGTCCCCAGGAGTGTGGGGTCCCCCTGACTAGGGTACCCCCGCTCCTCTTACAGAGAGGCTTCCTTATGACCTACTACATAATGGACCTTTTAAAATGCCGTCCAGACCGTGGCACTCTCTCGCTCAAAACAACACCATGACGCCCCCAAGCCAAAGTCCTGTGGCCCCGCAGGCCCTTCTTTGTGGACCCGCACACACTCGCTCTCGTCCCCAACGCTGCCTCTCCGCCACTCCGGGAACCCTCCGGGCAGGCTCCCTCTTCAGAGCCGGTCCCTGTGCCTGGAACGCGCCCTCCTCCCCCATCATCCCCACATGCAGCCCCGCCCTCCCTCAGGGCTTTGCTCGGGTGCCCCCTCCCCAGTGGGGATACACTGCCTTCCATGTTCTATCCTCCAGCACCCACGGCCCTTGACTACACAATACGATTGTGCTCGCTGCTTTGTCTCTCGCCGCGTCTCCCTGCCCTACTGTGTGTCAGCCCCACAGACCAGGACCTTTGTTTAATGCCTCGATATATCCAAGGGCCCAGAAAAGCTCATGGCGTAGAGCAGGTGTTCACACGAATGTCGGTCAATGAGTAAGTTTCCACTTAAGACTTTGATGAACGAAGTTTCCTCAGTTGAAAAAAAGAGTCTGCAAATGACTTGCCCACATCTCTTTGACCATCACCCAGGGCCTGCGGGGCGTCTGCTGTGAGGGCAGAAGATGTCTGTGAAGACGTCAAAGGGGTCTCTTCTGACACCACCAAGTGAATGTCACTCCTGCTCTGGGCAAGACGGTCACTCATGAGTAAACCGTATGATCATCTAACACCAAAGGAAATGGAGGGTTCTGGATGAAACCGTATGATCATCTAACACCAAAGGAAATAGAGTAAATATGTACAAGAGGGAGCACATGGAAACAATATTTTAGATTTTCAGAGCCCTTGACAAGGCTCTGCAGCCAAATCTATTCTTAAACCTTTAGTTCGCACAGCATGGGGCGGGCACTGTGGGTTTTCTTTTTTTAATGAGTAAGAAAATGACCTAGTGACAGAGAGGACAGCATTGCGATGAAGAGGCAGCTCTGGCAGGGCTGGTGTCAGCTATGGGGACTCGGCGAGGAGCCTTGGAAACGGTCCCTTGTGATGTTTTTGCAAATGATCGGGAAGAAAACGTGCCCAGTGAAGTCAGCGACTCAGCTCTGACCCTGGACCTTCCCGGGGGGCAGGATGTCAGGCCTGCGGAGACAAATGGCGGGAGGTCCTCGGGGCTGAGTGCGTGGACCGGGAAGTGGCAAATGGGCTTCGCTGGGGCGAACCCTAGGGATGCATCCAGGGGAAAGGAATGTGGAGCTGTCAGCCAGGAAAGGGCTTAGGAGGCACCCGCACTGCTCCTGGACCACGTCAGCCAAGACGAGAACAGAATATCGGCTCTTACCAGGAAAGGCCCGGGGCGGTCAGGGCCGTAGTTCATTACCGCGCTGCCTCATGAGACGCCTCATCTTGCACCGTCGTCCCCGCCGCCCTCCACCCCCTCATCTTCCCCGCGCCCCTTTCTTAACTCCACACTTCTGAACGTGGCTTTGCCCTCCGCAGAGAGCACCGTCTGGAGCGTCCATAGCGCTGAGACCGCCCCCCGGTCACAGGGCCAGAAGTCGCTGCCGTCGATCTCGCCTTCTCTGTGTTCGTGCCCCTGTCTGCTCGGGGCCCGAGGAAAGCGTGTTAAAATGACCCGCCGGATGCTGGCCTCTCGCGCAGTGAGCTCCTGAGAAGTAGGCGCTCACTGGCCATGGGACGCGCATGTGGACAGCAGAGGTGGGGATGGGAAGGTCCCCACTCAGCCACGATGACCCTGGGGACGGGGGAGCCACAGCAGCAGGGCAGGTCGCATCTGTCTGGAGAGGTGACAGCTAAAGTGGACACAAGCAACACGTCGAAATCCTTGAAGGGTCTAGAGGAGAACAGGTCCCTGCTCATCGAGTTACAGGACGTTGGAAAGAGGAGACCCTCGACGTCTAAGAAAAACTTTAAAATATTTTTTTCACATGAAAGAAAACTGCCTTAAATCTTTCTGGGTATGAAAAATCATATTTTTAAAGTCAACTTTGTTTTGGTAAAACTTATATACAATTAAATGCACCTATTGCAACCGCGTAGTTCGGTGAGCTTTGACAGATGTGTCTGCCCAGGTGACCTTTCTGTTGCTGTCAAGGAGTTTACCTCTTCCAGAGTCTCGTGCGTACAGTTCGGTGTCCAGCTTCTTGCCCTCAGCATTGCGTTTCTGAGCTTCGTCCCTGTATCTGTGTGTATCAGCAGCCGTGTCTTTTTCGTTGCTGTATAGTATTTCATTGTGGGACTGTGGTACAGTTTGTTTATCCCAGCTCAGAGACTGGATGGTGAGTGAGGAAGTTCCAGACGATTCCAGCCCCCGGCCACTTCGCTGCTGCGCCCTGATTGAATTCCTGAGCCCCAGAACCGGTGAGCAGACTACAGTGATTGTTTTAGACCACGTTTTGGGACAATGAAGCCAAGAGAGACGGTGACTTACTCAGAGTTACCCAGCTGCCCAAGGACCGGTTAGGGTTCAGGTCCAGCCTCACCATTTACAGTCAGGAGCTTCCATCACTTATCCTTCCAACAAAGGTTTCCTCCGGACAGTGTTGGACACTGGCGACACAGCGGTGACACTTGCATGTAGCTCCAGAGTGCAGAATGAGGGCCAATGGATGGACAGAAAAGCTGATTACGACTCAGTGAGAGCGAGACCTCGGTAGCAACTAGACCTTCTCCGGTGGCATCGCCTTCAGGAATGACATAG
>NW_011911870.1:0-2587 GCF_000151845.1 Pteropus vampyrus | reverse complement strand
GCCTTATAAGCATAAACTCAGGTGTGATGAAAGGGCTCATCCTAAATATCAAAAGACACTCATCATTTAGGAAATTCCAAGGGTTTTAAGAGCTTTTTGGCCAGGAACTGGACACTAAGATCGAATATATTTTTGTATTATATCACAGCAAGAAAAAAGTATAAGAGCTGACTAACTCTCTGACTGTGAACCAGACACTGAAAGGTGTGCTGGATCCAGACTGAGGAATCCTGACCACCAGTTTGTTCCTTGTATTGTCCGTTATATACATATAGACCAAGCCAGTGGTCTGCAGATCTACCAGAACTGCCTCTTGATGCCACATCAACATCCTACCAAAGACAGTACCATTCTGTGCTTTTCTTTCTTGGGTTCAGCTTCTAACCAGTTATGTACTGCTGTACCTCACAACCATGAGCATGAAATGCTCACTTGCACTGATTCCCACAACTGAGGTGCGAGGGGATCTATCTATCTTGGGTTCCACAATGACAAAGACAATCAACGTGCTGACCTGGGTAGCCTACCCTCTTCCATGGCTCTGTGTGTGTGTCCCTCCAGAAGATGTGGCTAGTCAAGAGTTTTTCTCCATCTAGAAACCCTGATAAACTTCTTCAGATAATAACTGATGACAGATGCTGCCTTAGGCTGACACTTTGGGAAAGCTGCATGCTACTTGCACCATCAACATCCTACTAAAGATAGTAGGGACTAGCCACTCGGGGAAGTTTCAGGGTTCTAATAGCCTCTACTGCAAGGAAATGAGGCCCTAGCAGAAAGGCGCTGACATAATGACAAGCATGGCTTAACTGTGGCCAGAGCATGCCTTTTAGCATGTGTACGCTTATGCAAGTAGCACATGTGCAAATGGACACATGATCAACAAAATCACAGTTGTACCATCAAAGAGTTAACAAATGGTATGAATGCCTTCTCACTGTACTAAATTTAAACGATATAGAAGTATCTGAAACAAAAAGCATCCCTTTATTCTTCTTCCCATTGCACTATTAAAGGACTGGTGTTCTTCTAGTCCTTTAAGAAGAATTTATATACATATGCAAATATATATATTTATTTAAACAGAAGCAGAAAACAATAATACCATTTTGCCTTAGTGTTCTTTCCGCATATGTATATGCAGGTCTTCCTCATCCTTTGGAATGGCCACACGGTATTCCATTGCCTAGACAGACCAATGAATATCCTTCTATAACCATCAACACTCTTGTGATTAATGTAAAGATGCTGACTCTTACATAAGAAATCCCAAATTTTAATTTGGTTACCAGACCTGAATGGCTTAATTAGACCTAAGAATCCAACAGATAAGATACAACCTGAAAGATAAACCACAATGCTGTCTTCTGCAGTTCTGAAGCTGTCACCTTTAAGTGACACAGAAATCATGGGATATCCTGGAGAAATACCCAGATCTTTGACATGTACCCTTATTAATGACTTTGATAACACTGAAGTTGAAATTGTTGGGAGGCCCTGCTACACCAGTTGCTTTGCACTGGTTGAGTCTTTGGGGTCTACAAAACATTCTGTTTTCTAACTATGGATAAGCAGCTGCAGTATGAAATATAGGATTCACTGGCAGGTGCATATGAAGACTTCTGTCACCAGCCTAAGATGTTCTGTCTTCAGAAAGTTACTGGAGCAGAGTACTTCCAAAGGCATTACTAACAATGATGCCCAGGTTAACGTCTCATTGCACAATCCAACAAGAAAAACCAATTAAAGCTTCACAGCCTACTGGACACTGACACAAAGTGTTCTTCCCAATGACCGAGATATAGTAGCCATCAGCCTTGTAACATCTATAGAATTGTTTTAGAAGTCACACCCATATATATTTGGCTCGCACAGTCTTTAGGCCTTCTCAATAGCATTTCATATCCTATTAACTATTCTATTAAAGTATTCTAGTTGCCCTTTTTTCTAATAAACTTAATTATTATTATTTTTTTTTAACGCCTACAGCACCCAGTCTTCCTATGTGGTCTCCCATCCAAGTACTAACCAGGACCGTCCCTGCTTAGCTTCCAAGATCAGATGGGATCGGGCTTTTTCAGGTTGGCCGTAGACATAAACTTAATTTTAGAACAGTTTTTTTTTGGCGCCTAAGGATAAAAAACTTTATTCAGCATCAAGGTATTTAGAAATGATCCATATGCAGTAAATACAAACTCAGTTACAGAATTATATCCTAGCTATCACCAGATACTCTATTACCAATGCTTAATTAAAAATAAAACATGATTTGCCACATTAAAAGGCTAGAAGTGAAATATGACAATTTAAACCAGCAGATATAAATGCAACACCTATGTGTATTAAATACACACACACACACACACACACACACACACACACACACCAAATATTGGAAAACTCAAACACTGAGGAAGAGCTCTCTGGCTTAAGCACACCTCACCTGAAATCCAACAATGAAGCCAATTGTGATTTGTTTTTTAGCAATTTTTTTTTAGCAATTTATGAATGCTGGATAAATTCAGTGACAAAAAGGGCACTTTTTCGCTAAATCTACAAAATAAACTGGTTTTCTGAAAACATTTAG
>NW_011911869.1:0-2191 GCF_000151845.1 Pteropus vampyrus | reverse complement strand
GCCTTTAAAAATCAGTTATTAATCTAATCTCTGTTGTTATCTTGAGACAAACACAAATAAGCCATTATCAGGAAGAACATACTTGCATGTACACATACACAATAGCTGATAGACTATTTTAAATGCAATTTTTTGGGGGTGCAGAAGATATGTTTATAGAAAACAAAGAGGTCCTTAAAGGTAATAAATAGATGTTTCTGGAACTCTCAGAGACAGAGCAGTGACTGCAATGAATGCAGACTTAGCATTCAGTGAATATTTGATGATGAATGAATAAATAAATAATTCAGACCTATGTTCTTGACTTAAAAATAAGGTAACTACTTCACCATGGGCTTGAATAAAGAGATGTTTAATTACATACTTGATCACAACTGTCGCTTCAGTAGTTTTTAGACTCTAAAATATAACAACCAGATCAATTTATCACCAGACAACTAGTCATGATCCAGCATGATTTGTTCACGATTGAAAACTAATGACTCTTTTCAGCGTAGACCTTCAAATTCAAAAATAATCTATTTACAGGCATCAGGTTTACATCCAATTTCAGTTCCTATAGAAACACATTAGAGAATTTTTTTTTTTAAGAATTGTTTTCCCTGACATGTGTTACAGTATAATATTTACACTGTTGTCTGTGCTCATTAAGGGTTGCTTTGGTTATACAACAGGAGTATCAACATAACTGAGTGGTTTATTCTTCCATGGGATGGTAGTTTGGTTTACCTCAGATGTTCTTATTGCCTAAGAAACATTTTCACACACACACAAGTAAAAATCTAGCCACCTTTCCTGTTCCTGTTTTAACACCTCCTAACCCCCCAAAAAACAAGGTCACCGAGTAGAATTTTATTAAATTTGGAAATTGAAAATTAAAAACATGATGTACTGCTGCCAAACAATAGACTGACTAGCAGGAGATAAATTCCATTTGGACAAAATTAGGCAATCCAAAGTTATATCAGTATATTCAAGCTCTAAATCTCCTGTGTGATATTTAAAAACATTCTTAAATAAGTGAAAATAGCAAAACAATAAGACTTTTGCAATTTTATATAAAAACACTTTTATGATTGTTGGTAGTACTGTTTTTTTTTTTAAGACTGTAAATACTGATTCTAAGGAAAAAGTCTGTTATATTTGACTATGTTATAGTATCAAAAGATATCATTCAGCAATAGAAAATATAAATCATGGGGTGGTAAAAGATATTAGCATCACATACAACAAAGATTTTATATTTAGTTTATCAAAGAAAAACATAGCCAAGTGGCCAATAAATGTAAAGCCACACAATCTATATTAGAGTAACAATGTAATACCATTAATAGCCAAAGAATGGCTAAAAAGATTAAGACTGACAAGATGAATCATGGCAAAGATGTAGACCCAGGGAAACTCTTATATATTCCTGGAAGCAGAGAAAATTGATACATTCACTTGTAAAAAAGTTTGGCATTAACTACTAAATAAAGATGAACATGCACAACTGTTCTTACTCTGCAACCCCGCACCTACTACACAAGCAACAAAAATATGTGTTTACCAAGAGGCATTTACAACGACAATCCTAGTTTTTTATTTGTAGTAGTCAAAATTTAGAACTATTAAGATATCTATCAAGAGTAGAAAAAAATAAAAAGTAATGTATACATGTAGTGGAATTACACACAAAAAATAAAAATAAGCTATAGTATTACATGACATAGATGAGTCCCACAAACATGATTATGAAAGCTCAAATACAAACAATTATATACTGTATAATCCAAGTTTGTTGAGTTTCATTCAAAACTTAACAATTAAACATTAGGTTTTATAACAAATACCACAACATGGAATATTTAAAAACTGAAGAGAAATGGAGAAAAATAATTATTATAGCAATCAGATTGGTTGTTATACTTATGTTGTAGGATGAGAGTTGTGGATAAGCTATGTTGTAGGATGAGAGTATGTGGATAAGAATGGTGATTTCTCATCTTGGACTGAGTGGTAGTTATGTGGGTGTTCACTTTATAATAATTTCTTAAACTTTGTAAATTTTTACTGATTTCTCTGTGTGTATTTCACAACAAAAATATTAAAATATATAAATGTCTAATACACATATTTTAAAACTTCAACCTAATCAGTCATCAAAAAATACTGTTGATAAAATATCTATTTTATATATTTAATTTATTAA
>NW_011911868.1:0-1606 GCF_000151845.1 Pteropus vampyrus | reverse complement strand
GTGCTGATTTAGTTTGGAGGCGAAGGGGCCGCGTGTCGGGGGTATGATTCAGAAAGAAGCGTCGGTCCACGGAGACCGGGTTGGAACGGGCGGGTGTGAGACAGGGAGGCCGCTTCCCTTTATACCCGGCCTGTCCACCTCGCTCTCCAAGTTCAAAGCTCACGCGCGGCCGGCCCCCCCCTTCTCTCCCTGGCCTGTTTATTCAGCCGTTACCTGCGGCGCCCCGGCCGCATCTGTGGGCCACACTGTTCCAGGCACGGAGGACACGGGTTGTGTGAGGCACCGCCCCGGAGAAGGCCGCCCTCTCGGCCGGAGGGAGGGTGTGGCGCAACAGGCGACACCCATTGAGAGTGACTGCTGAGCAGCGCACGGAAGGGCCCCGAATCCTGGTCCCCGAGAGGAGGGGCGGGGGGGCCTCTGGGGAGACCGGCTGCCCCTCCGCGTCTGGGGGGATGAGTGGCCGTTGGTAGGATGGTGAGTTTGAGGGAAGTGCCTCGCAGGCAAAGGGAGCCCGACGTACCAGTGACAGACAATGAGGGCACCTGGCTCACGTTCGCACATGCTTCAGTGTGGACGTCCCCACTGCCCGGAATGACACCTCCTGCACCACCCACGGGTCCCCGGAACAGCCCAGGATGCCACCTCTTTCCAGCAAGTCTTTGCCCAAATGATGCCTTCTCAGAGTCCTGTCCAGACCTTTCCAAAGCTGCGTCTCCCACACCCGCCTCACTCGTGTGGTATTTCACCTTCCAACGTATTATAAAGCCAACTGTGTCTAAATTCGCTGTCTTCCGCCCAGCGCCCCCGCGCGTTCCCTTCTCCCTGCCCCGCCGCCGGGACATAAGCTGGGACGGGGGAAGTTCCGCTTTGTTCACTGCTGTGTGCCCGGCCCCTGAGGCGGTCTGAGGCATGACTCTGGCTGGGCCAACGTCCTTACGACGCTTCATCCCCGCTCTGGCCTTGTCCCTCCTGCTCTGGCCCTTCTGCTAGGCTTCTCTGGGGCCTTTTTGGCCTGCCCAAACCACTCAAAATGTTGATTTTTTCCCCCATGATTAAAGAGAGAAATTGGAACGATGCACTGTCAACAGTGAGCCTGAATTTCTACTTTTTAAAAGAGATTTCCAGTTAAAATTAACTAAAGCATCTAGTGGACCGCGACTGCCCCCAGCGACTGTGACTAGCTTCGAAATGTCAGAGGGGACCAAAGCGTTCTTGTGGACGTTGAAAGGGACTCATTCATCCAGAGGTTTCATGGGAACAGGAAGGGGCCCGACTTCCGAGAGCTTTTTCCCCTCATCCGTCAAAAGTGTGTTCTGTGAGAACCGGTGTGGCAGGGACCCCACCACGCCCTCAGATGGGGCCGACCGTGGCCATACCTCGGTCTCGGGCTTCAGCTTCCAGAACTGTGACTTCTGTCATTGAATCTGTACAGCATGGTATTTTGATGCAGCAGCCCCAGGAAACGAGTCCAAAAACAAATTCATCTTTAATTAAAAAAATATACAGTGGACGTGGTTCCATAGTGTGGCGGTCAGCATGTCTGCTTCACACGCAGAAGGTCCTGGGTTCGCGCCCCAGGGGAGCCACGGTCCATGGTCTACGGCCA
>NW_011911867.1:0-1604 GCF_000151845.1 Pteropus vampyrus | reverse complement strand
CCTTATTTTTCACGCCTACAGCACCTGGTCTTCCTAGGTGGTCTCCAGCCAAGTACTAACCAGGCCCGACCCTGCTTAGCTTCTGGGACCGGGCTTGTTCAGGGTGGCATGACCGAAGACGGCTTCCCGATCTTCTAATTCAGCTCACCACCTCTCCCACATTCACAGCAGAGTCCTGGGTGTATCTAATTGTGACTCCTCTCCCTCTCTGACGCCACCTCCTACTTCCAACCCATTATCAATACCTACAGATTGTATCAACTCAATATTCCTTGAGTCCTTCCTCTCCTTTGATTCCAACTAGTATAACACTATCCCAACCTCCTTTTTAGACATTCGTCTTCTCTGAATGACAGCGATAGCCTACTTTCTGTTCTCTCTGCCTTGTGTCTTACCATCATCCAACCTGTTTTCAGACAGTCTCTCCTGCTCAATAGATGTCTGTGGCTCCTTATCACATAAAAACATATTTAAACTTCCCTTGTGTGATATAGGAGGCCTTGGCTTAACTCTGTCTACCTGTTAGCCTCATGTCTTATAATCCATCTAGACGTCTTACTTTAATATTAGTAATCCATCTAGACTTCTTATTTTAATATTAGTAACCCGTATATATAGCTTTCTTGCCTCCGCAAATTGCTCATACTGTTCCAGCCTCTTAGAATGCTTTTCCCCTCCTCTCCACCCAGTTAATATCCATCTCAGCTGATCATCGTCTCCTCCTGGGAGCCATCCCAGACCCCGAATTCCATGTCTTTTCAAAGTTGTGTTAGGTTTGCCTCCTCTCTATCATTGCACTTACTGCATTGTTTGAAGATCCTTTCCCTCTCGTATCAGTGGCACACTCATTCCTTGGCTTCACGAGTCCACTGAGTTGGCAGCGTGAGCTGTCAGCCAATTACATTCCTTGCAGCAGATTCTCCTGAAGGCACACCTCCATCGCTTCCAAATGGGTCTGCTAGGTGAATTGCCTTTCCTCACTGAACAATATTTCGTGAGACTTTTCTATGTTAATATGTACAGCACTATCTCATCATTTCTATTGGCTACATAATCTTCTAAATCTTAGGTATAGGATGGTATATTTAACCACTCCCCCTGCAACTTATGAGAGAACCCATTTCCCCACACCTTTATCAACACTTACCCTTGAATTCTTACATTTAAATAGGATAAAATTGGTATTTCATTGTTTTAATTTATATTTATTTCACTGAACACTATCAATCATGAGAATATTTCATATTTTTATTGTTATCCATTTTCTTCTTCTGTAGCTTTTGTCTATTTTCCTCAGGTTATTTTTCTTTTTATTATTATTTTATAGAATATTTTTAATACTCTTGGTGTAAATAGTTTATATAATTTGTCTGTTGTATATTTTGCAAATATTTTCTATGTAGAACACCTTGACTACCTAGCCATAGTGGTTGATTCAGAAATGGGCTTATGGCTCAAGTTCACTAGTCCAAGGTCTCCCTGGTATTTCACTGGACCTAATGCAAAATATCTTCCCTCTTAGATCACCACCTTTGAGGCCCAGGTAATCTAGAGCTGTTGGAGGCTTTCATGCTCCATTCACAAGAACCATTGTGAATGGCAAA
>NW_011911866.1:0-1752 GCF_000151845.1 Pteropus vampyrus | reverse complement strand
TTTTTCATGGATTATGCCTTTGGTGTTGTATCTAAAAAATCATCAACATATTCAAGGTTATCGAGGTTTTCTCCTATGTTTTCTTCTAGGTATTTTATAGTTTTGCATTTTACATTTAAGTTGTGATTCATTTTGAATTAATTTTTGTAAACGATATAAGTCTGTTTCTCCATTCCTTTTTTTTTTTTTTTTTCATGTGTATGCCCAATTGTTGTGGCACCATTTGTTGAATAAACTGTCTTTACTCTATTGTGTTGCCTTTTCTCCTTTGTCAAAAATCTGCTGACTGTGTCTATTTGAGTATGGTATTGTGATTTATAATAAGAAATATATATTTGTTCTTTGCCCATTGTTCTTGGCATGTAGCTCCTAAAACCTTTGTAATTTTTCTACATAAGAGCCATTAAGGGCACTTTTTCTTATAATATTTAGTTTTGTTCACTGTTTACAAAATAACTCCATAGTCATAGCATCTGTCAACCATCTCTGAATTTATTCTAATGAGATGACTTTTGAATAGCCAGTTAAGATGGGGGCTAGTTAGCAGGAGAATCAATCATATGATTAGAGGTTACTCATTTTTCCAAATCCTCTTAACTTTAAATTCAGAATTTAGGTTCATTATCTTCTTTCCTGTATTTCACTATTATTTGCCTTTCTCTCCCTCATAAACAACATTTGACATTAACTTATGAATCAGAAAAACCTTACTTCTGTCATGAAGTAATACAGTTTTCTTGGAACCCTCCCATCTTCTTCCTCAAAGGACCCCTTTCCTACAAAATTCCTAATCATTTCTTTTATTTAATCGAAGACTACTGTAACTGGCTTACAGCTTTCCTCTCTATAATTGTGAAACTTTGATTCTTGGTTAGTCATTTCAAAGTCTGTATAATTAGCCCATCCAAGTAAATCATCCTATCAGTTCTCTGACTTGTTTGTGTCTTCAATAACTTCTCCCCCAGGACTCTATGGCACACATCTCTATGGTTGTCCCTTGTACCTATTTTTAAGTGAACTGTTTCTACTTCCAAAATCAGATAGTTTTATAATTACACATCTTTAATTGTTCCCAAAGGTGTTCTTTGAAATAACTGAGACCTCTGGTTCTTTTGTAGTTTTTCATAATGCATCTGCCACCATCTTGTATTTATGGCTCCTTCTCCGATGCCAATATTCCATGTTTTATCTCTTATCGAATATCTGAGTAAATCTCTTCAGTCTTCCCCAAATACCTAGCTGGGCTAATGAGAACATCTGAAGAATATCTTAGAGCTAGGAATATTTGGACAATTATAAATTAATAGTTAATATCATCAATAGAACCCTTAAAATTTCTAAAGCATTGTAATTCATGAACATGCTCAACACATTTTCCCAGTCTCTTCTTTTAAACATTTCTCTTCTCTCCTCAGTTCTTTTAAGTATGATTTTTTTAAAAGATTTATTTACTCTTTCAACTTTTACAAAATTAAACAAAGTACTTTTGTCCATTTCTTTTCTAGATTTTTTTTCAAATAATATTTTCTTACCGTCCCAATTTGTTCTAGATTTTATTCATGAGCACATTCTCAGGGAACTTTTATTGCAATTTATAATTTCTCCAAACTTTTTTCTGTAATATTCCCTGTCTATTAACTCTATCTTAGCAGCATTTAAAATGCTCAAGTATTGATCTCTAACATTCTCTTTGGTATTTATGGTGTTTTTAAATTATGACCCTCACTTTTTCCTCCCTTTCAAAACCAAATT
>NW_011911865.1:0-2697 GCF_000151845.1 Pteropus vampyrus | reverse complement strand
CCCAAAGACCCCTCGCTCCATACACAGTTCCAACTACATGGACCATTTCGGCGATGGCTTTGTTTCTGAAGAGATACGTGTATGTGTGTGTGTGTGTATACATTCAGAAATATATATGCATGTGCGTATGTATATGTGTGTATGCATGCGATCACACACACACGCACACACACACACACACACACACACACACACACGCACGCACACACACATGCTGCCAAGCATATCCAAATGTGATTCTATCTAGGGAAATAGAAGGATAATGCAAAAGTTTGTGGAGGTAAATGGAATGAGGACAAAGTCTGCCAGCTATGTCGAAACTCGGGGTAAAGATTAGAATCATACCTGATTTCTGCATCTCGGCTACGGTGTCACTTGGCAAAACAATAGGGAGCAAATCTGATGAGAGATTTATTTTACGGAAATAAATGATGACTCCACGGACTTTGAACGATTCTCCAAAATATCGATTTCCCCTCTTGGACAGGAGTTGACCTTAGAAGATACACACGGTTTGGGTCGGATTCCACAAGGAGAATTTGACTTTCCGGAAAAGGGGCGTCCACATGGGCCGCGTATTCCCTACACCCCGAGTTTCTTGGGACCTGGGGCTTCGTCCATTCTTGCAAACAGCGGAGCACCCGCGCCCGAAATTGACGCAGGCCCTGCCTGGCCGAGTGTGCCCTCCTTTTCCTTGTCACCTTTTTCCCGCAGCAAACTTGTAAATTCACTACATTATTATTTCTTACCCTTTTTCTGCTTTAAAAACTCATGTAGCAGTTTCCCTAAGTCAAATATATATATTTTGCCTTTGCTGAAAAAGAAGAAAGGGAAAAAAATGCAGGAGGAAAGGTTTAAATCCAGAAGACATCGCCGGCTTCCATCTGGACGAGCGGGGGACATGGGCTCTTCCGGCCCCGCTCGCCTTCCCTCTCTTCGTGAACGTGCCCGTCTCTGGGTCGAAGGCGCGTGCTGATCGCCGTCCCTGGGGAAGCAGAATGGCGACATCCGTGAACTCCTCTCTCTCCCGAGAACGCACAGGGTCTGGGAGTCTAGACCCGAAACTTGAGGAACGGAAGCGAGAAGCAGAGTTCTGTCTCTTCCGTCCAGCACCTGCGCCGGTGCCCGGATGTTTCCCGCGGGCTCTGGGAGAGGTTTGCACGAGCGCAGTGATCCCCGCTGACTCGAATCCACCTTCAACAAAACCAGCACATTTCAGTCATCTCTCCGCATGTCCCGAATCTCCTAAGTGCCTTTGTCTGCTTATCTAAATCAGCTGTTTGTTCTGAGCCATGAAGCCTTCCTTCGCAAAGGTGACATACCGGGTCCAGCTTTGCCACCATGACCGTGTGCCTCCGAGCGGTTTACGTTTTTATACAAACGACTGCAAGGATTTTAAAGACAAATCGAAACACTGACTTACAGCCCAGGACCCTCCACTGACCAATCCTTTCTTCTAATCTCGCTTAAGGAATATGGGATACTAATTTTGATAAACAGATGTTTTGAAATTTCATCCAAAGAAATTATGTTTGTACCCACATGCAGATCTGTGCATGATCTCAGAAATAAAGTTACCCTTCCATGAAGAGAGGGAGAAAGAGAGGGGCAGGAAGAAAAAGGGAGAGCACAAGAGGAAGGGCTTGTCAGATCGAGAGCAAGTTTTCTCGTGAAAAACACGTTTGGCATCACCGATCGACTGCTAAGGAAGCACAGATCAGAACCGCGAGGAGAGACCGCTTCGTGCTCCGTATGCTCCGGGTGGCCGTTATTAAACACGAAAATAAAAACAGATCAAAAACAGGAAAACAGAATAGGAAGCGTTGGTCAGGGTGCGGGAAACCGGGACCCTGTGCGTTTCTGGTGGGAACTCAGGACACGGCTGCTGTGGCAGTTCCTAAAAAAGCTAGACAGAGTCGCCACACGACGCGGCGCTTCCACTGCTAGGCGTGTGCCCCGAAGCCCCGAAGGCGGGGACTCAGCAGATCTCTGTCCACAGCAGCGTTGTCCGTAACAGCTAAACGTTAGAAATGACCCCCACGTCCATAGGGCCCCAGGTAAACGGAGTAACGAAACGTCGTGTAGAATACCGCTTGGCTTTAAAAAGAAGGAAAACTCGGACCCCTGCCACGACACGGCGGTCATCCCGCGAAGCGCAGCGAGCCGGACGCGAAGGGGCCGAAGCCGCGTGGGTCACTCCTCCGAGGTCCCTGGGGCGGTGGCTTCACGGAGACGGAGCCCGGACGGGTGGCTGCCCGGGGCGGTGGGGACGGGGTTCCGCTCAGCAGGCCCGGGGCTCGGTTTGGGATGAGGACGGGGTTCCGGCGGTGGCGGTGGCGGTGGCCGCACGGGAACGTGAGCGTGCTCGATGCCGCGAAGGCCGCGTTTCCAATGGTTCGGGGGTGAATTCGGTGCTGTGCACATTCCGCCTCGAGTTTTCACGATGTGGCGCCATCAGAATTTTGCGGGACAAATGTAATCGTTCCTGTTGGATTGTTTATTCTCTCTCATCATTCTTAAAAAAAAAAAAGAAGAGTAAGTTTCCCTTATCCAGCATCTCTCCCGGTTCCTTGGACGGAAAAAGCAGAGTCCAAACACACGTGTCCATCCAAACGGGAAGTCCCTAACCGGCAGCGCTGCGTCTGCCACCTGCTATGGCTGCCCCACGTCACGAGTCACTGAGGATGGCTCTGTCGG
>NW_011911864.1:0-1531 GCF_000151845.1 Pteropus vampyrus | reverse complement strand
GATAGGATGGTGCCACAGCAGAGGGGCGCGGGTAGAGCTGCACACTCAGGGCACAGGAAAGGCGACTTTCCAAATTATACCCATATCAGTGGCCTTGGAAATGGGCCTGAACGTGCGTTAAACACAACACTGGAAGGACGTGTCCCTCAGCAACTGGGAGCAGAGCGATCTGGCTGGTAGGGCCTGGGCACGACCACCCACTCTGTCTCTGCCGTGCTCATTACTACCAGGTGTCAGCCTCACTTGAGACCGTTTTTGCTTTGAAACTATGAATGTTTTTTTTGTTGTTTTTTTTTTAAATCTACTCTCTCCCTTAAGGCTGCATAGGGAGGGAGCCCTCGCAGGTAATGCCTCTTCATGGGGGCCAGATCAATGATATCAGCTTCTAAGCCTGAAAAACGGTGGCTGCTGGAGGCAGCAGCTGGGATGAGGACCCTGGCTGTGCTTGCTGGGAGCACAGGCCCCTCGGGGGCTCTCACTGGCAGGGTTCTTGTTGACATTGTGTAACGTGAAGGAACACATGGCTGCGGGGGGCTTGGTGGCCTTTATTTACCTCTTTCCAGTTAGGGACACCTTGTGCCATTTAATATTCTCATTGGGACCCTTTTGCTGGAAACTTGGAGCTGGCCCAGGCACAGGGCCCTGCCAGAGCTCCTGCTGCCTCAGGCTTAGCATGACTGCTCAGCGCTGCCCCTTTGGATTCTGGGAAAATCCCTAAATTCATGTATAACCAGAGTATCGTTTATTGACAGTCTAGACTATTAGTGTTAAGCAGTTTGGGACAAAGATAACTACAATCACTTCAGAATATAGATATAGAGATATTGAATTAGGTCTAAAATATTCTGAGTATCAGTGTGTACAATGGCTTTAAACGCATTGGATCTTACCCTCCAAATTGGATCGTACCTTTCCCAAACTTTATTTTGTTTTTAATCATTTTAGGGGTTCGCTAACTGTTTGACAGAAATACATATTGTCCGTTCTAGGCTAATCTAAGATATGATGGAAAATAAACCAAACTTCTGTTAATTATAACGACTCATCGAAGCACCGTTGACACCTTGTACAGGTAAAGTCCACTGTGGAGAGCTCTGGTCACCCTTTGTCTTAACTGGTGAGCCCTTTGTGGCATGGCCTCTGCCGTTCTCAGGACATTTTCTATAAGGGCTTCGCCACTGTTTGCTTTCTCGGACTGTCTATTGTATCACAAACACAGTGGGAGAAGATTTCAAGAGAAATGGCTAACGGGAAATGGAGATACTTGATGTCTTAATTGAAACAAAGATGATGGCTTCATTGAAGTGCATGTTAATTAACTGATATATAGAAAATACCCTTTTCCTAGGAAAAAAAGAATCTTGATTATTTTATTACTAAAAAAAAAAGCTACTAACTTAAAAATGAGAAAAAATCATTTATTCTTTGAATGGCTTAGGCTGCCTTCCAGTCTTGCCTTCTGAGGATTTCCCATGCTGGAAAGAACCAGTTTAATAAATCCTACAAGCATAGTTTTACCACTTTCTCATTT
>NW_011911863.1:0-2460 GCF_000151845.1 Pteropus vampyrus | reverse complement strand
CTGTAATTAAATTGCAGTGTCTAGAGTTGAGAATTAGCTAATAACTCCGTACCTACAGTGCTGAACTGTAATTAGTTATTCTAGTCAAAGAAGAGTATGAGAAGCTATGTGGCTGTTTCTTTAGTGCTGCAATTGCCAGGAGTTGGAACCTAAATTTTAAAAAAAGTGTAGAGCTGTTTAAATGGTTGAGATATGCCAGTACACTTGCCCACAAACATGCATGCACATATACACACAACAAAGCCAGCAGAAGCCCTTGGAAGAGAAGTCTGGGCTGTCATCACTGGAGTCTGGTTAAAGAGATCTCAGCTCTGAACATTACTGGGTCACACACTGTGACAAAATATATACGGGTATTAGCATTAGAATACATGATAACTTTACTTGAAGTTTTCTGTATAAATATATCCATATAATTGGTACCAAATTTAATATTTGTTAATAAAACATGTATCTGTGATTTATTCTATTTAGAAATATATTTATGTAGTCAAAATAGATCTCCTGCTAACATATTCTATTTATCATTACCTAGCTCTGTTTTCCATGGGTGGAAGAACCTCATATTCCATATATTATAGTGATTGGAGGCATTATGCCCTATTAAGATAAATAACAAAATATAGGTAACTTGAGAAGAGTTGTTGCACTGTTTTCTTAGAGAGCACAGGTTATATTAGCCCAGTTGATACGTCAGAGAGTTTTGACTCTGAGGGAAAGATAATCTTTGAGAGAACTGAATGTTTTTAGTTGAGGATCTCATGATACAAAAGGGGAAAATATTAGTTGATCGAGGGCATAAGAGTAGAAGGAAAGAGAATATGAGAAATCACATTTCTGAGTGTCAGCTGAGCTCCAGGTACATACTACGCATAGAGAACACAAAAATAATCGACTTTAGTAAATAAAGGGATTACCATGTTTATGGTTTAGAAGACACTATTGTTAATATGGAAGAAACTCTTCCTTAATTGATTAATTTATTATAATCCAAATCAAAAGCACAGCAGAATCTTTTGAAGAAATTAACAAACTAATTCTACAATTTATATGAAAATGCAAAATGAGCACAATAGCCAAAGCGATACTAATTAAGAAAAAAAGACTGAAGGATGTTTACCGTCCATATTTTACTATTAAAAATTATAGTAATTAAAATAGAGTAGTATTAGCACATACCTTAGTCCATTCAGGCTGCTTTAACAGAATACCGTAGACTAGGTGGCTTATAAACAACAGAAATGTATTTCTCATAGTTCTGGAAGCTGGAAAGTCTAAAATCAAGACAGTGGCAGATTTGGTATCTGGTGAGAAGCCACTTCCTATTTCATATATCTTGGACCTTTATCTCATACTATACAGAAAAATCAACTCTAAATAGATTGTAGATCTAAATGTGGAAGATAAAAACCATAAAGCTATTAAAAGAAAGTGTAAGAGAAAATCTTCAATACTTTGGGATAAGAAAAGATTTTTTTAAACAGCAGACAAAAAGTGGTCACCATACAGGGAAAAAAGAGTATATTAAAATTAAGACATTTTATCCTTTGAGAGATACTATGAAGAGAATCAGAAGATGAGTCAGAGTGAAGAAAGATAGATGCAATGCTAATACCCGATAGATGATTCATATCTAGAATATTTAAAGAATTATTACAAATCATTAAGAACAAAGATAGGCAAGTCCAATAGAAAAATCAGTATTTTACCCAAAAAAAGTTATATAAATGGCTATTAAATATATAATATATGGAACAGTGCTCATCTTAATTAGGCATCAAGGGAGTACAATTTAAAACCATAATGCATTACTGTTACACACTCACCAGGATAGCCAAAACAGAAAAGAAAACAAGTGCTGGGGAGAAGGTAGAAAAACTAAAATCTCATAAACTGTCTGCAAGCGCACATATTTGTACAACTATTTGGAAAACTGTTTGGTAAGTACCTACTAAAGCTAAACTAGATTCAGGAATTTCACTCCTAGGTATATATCCCTCCAAAAAATTTTGTGCATTATGCAAGTAAAAAGGCATTTACAAGGATTTTGTAGCAACACTGTTCATAATAGCCTCAACTGGAAGCCCAAATGTCCATCAGGAGTAGAATAGATCAGTTGAAGTATATTCATTCAGTAGAAAACACTACAACGAATATTAATAAACTTTAACTATAGCGATGTGAGTGATTCCTACAAAATAATGAGTGAAAGAAGCCAGATACAAATGATTACATATTGTACAATTCCACTTATTCGACTCTAAAAATCAATGAGAGGCAAAACTAATTCAAAGTATTAAAGTAAGAACAGCAGTTAAATCTTCAATGAGGGTGTTGTGAGCATAGTGGAGCAGGAAATGGGCTTCTGGCATGATTCCTGCACCGTTTCTCAAGCTCGGTGCTGGTTTCATGGATGTGTTCAGTTTGTAAAAATCCATCAAACAGTACTCTATGGTTTAT
>NW_011911862.1:0-2152 GCF_000151845.1 Pteropus vampyrus | reverse complement strand
ACCCCAGGTGGAACCATAGACCATACCCTGGGGGCCCCAAGCGGGGGTGGGGAGGTGGGGGGCTGAAGTGGGTGGTGCCAGCCCCCAGGGGCTCCGCCTTCATAGATCCAGTTCTTAAGGGGAAACAGTAACATCCATAGATCAGGGGTAGAAGTGTGTGTGTATGTGGGGGGAATTCAAGAGGGGAGAAAATTGTGTTGTCTTTTTATTGTTGAGTTATAAGAGTTCCTTATATATTCTGGGTACAAGTCTCTCATCAGATATCTGAACTGCAAGTCTTTCTCCCTATTCTGTGGGTTGTCCTTTCACTTTCTTGATGGTGTCCTTTGAAGAACAAATTTTTAATTTTAATGAAGTCCAATTTATCTATTTTTTCTTTTGTTGCTTGTGTTTTTGATGTCATATATGTGAAGATCAAGCCTTATTTTTAGGAAAAATATTTTTAAACAACAGACCACATTAGATAAAACATTTTGTATCCAGATTTTTTCAGATCATATTTCTTCATGAGCATGTTCACCTGGAATTTACCTAATTTTTTTCCTAAAATTTTACTTTAAGTCTGTGGTATCTAGTTATCAAGTCTTCAGAGATATAGTAGAATTGAAGAAGATAATGAAAAAACATTGCAAAAAAAAAAAAAATCCCAAACTAGCAAATCTCCTATTTAAAAATGTTCACTTTTAAAGTAATATAATCACATCACAAAAATGTAGAAAGTAGAGAAAAGAAATAAAAGTACCCATACTCTCATCACCCTAACAGCTCCATCATGATCATTTTAATGTATTTTCTTTGGGTACTTTTTTTAGCATATTTTTGAATAATTACAATCATACAGTGTACATAAATTTGTATTCTGCTGTTAATATTAACCCACCATAAGATTTCTTCCATATTTCATTCTATTTTCATAACTATCATTTTTACCAGCTGCAGCATATATCAAATGAATGTATTATAATTTACAAAAATATTCTTTTATTTATTAGATATTTGGCATTTTTTGGGGACCTCCCACCTCTTCCCCCCCCCATTATGAATAGTGCATATATAAATATTTTCTTGCTTATAGCTGTTTTCATGCTTGGGGTTATATCCTTAGGATACATTCCTAGAACTGGAATTGCTAAAATTTTAAAGTTATAATTTTTCGTGTGCCTTTCAGTAATATATTGCTGGATTACTTTCCAAAAGGTTTGAATGCTATTTCAAATTAAATTAAAATTTCACTTTAAAATGCTATTGGTGATGACTGATGATGATGTTTGGGGTACCATCATATAAAAAAATACTTTTTTAATTTAAGTGAAAAAAGACTCCTTGTCTTAATTTGCATTTTAGGTGGGACTTTCTACTTTTATTTCATTTTAAGTTAATTGTTAATGCAAGGAACACAGTCATATGTATCATATATTAAGTATGCAGCTATTTCTATTCACAGAAATATGAATATAAATTTAGACATGATTTTCAAATTTTACTTGAATGAGAAATTTGTGTTTATAACTTTGTCACAAAGATACAACTCCAGTAAATTTGTTCTGCACCTGCTGAATCAGATTCTGTATATTCATGAGGTTTTCCCCACCCCCAGTAGGCAGAAGGGCAAGTGGGATGAAAAGATAGATTAATTTTAAAAAATTCATTTAGATAAGATATCAATGTCTTGATATTATTCATGTTAAAATTGTATAGCCAAGTTTTCTTCATTTTGTGGACATCTTTTAGTATGCAATTATTTTAAATATAGTAGCTTATTATTTCGATTATTTCTAATTAAAAGCACTTTCACATATCTGTGTATTCTAGCAAAAAGGAACTTTGAATTCCTTCCATTTTATAATACAATCTCTTTTACTCTCTTTAATTTTTTCCCTCTCTTAAATTCCCCTCTACCCAACCCACCCCCACCCGCAATGGATGTTGCCGTTTCCCCTTAAGAACTAGATCTCTGAAGGCAGGGCGTCTCCTCCCACATGCTTGTGGTGTGCACCCCGCACCCCTGGGCAGGGGACCCAGGACTTTCTGCATGTGAAGCAGACATGCTAACCGCCACACTATGAAGCCACCCCTTCTCTAATTTTATATGTAAGCAATAAGTCCCACAGAGTTCCTTTAGATAAGCTATGAATTTTAGAACTAATCCACA